>NC_041387.1:414804690-414807276 GCF_002162155.2 Triticum dicoccoides
CAATTTTCATTCGTATGGAGGTTCTTCAGTCTTCCCTCAATCATTTCAACCGGTGAATTCTTGTCTCGGTGGACATTCTTCATCTCTTTTCTTCTCCGATGGACTCAATTCAAGTTTTTCGATGTTGATCATATTCTTTTCCTCGGCTCAAGTGTTTTCCTTGCTCGTTC
This sequence comes from Triticum dicoccoides, assembly GCF_002162155.2. Lineage (NCBI taxonomy): Eukaryota > Viridiplantae > Streptophyta > Magnoliopsida > Poales > Poaceae > Triticum > Triticum dicoccoides. The sequence continues at coordinate 414,804,861 of NC_041387.1, forward strand.
GCCTCTCGCCAATTTATCCTTCCAGAGTGTTCAAGACATCTCAGGAGATTCGACTGTGTTCAAATTAATTCAAGGTTGTCACCTCATTCAAATATTTCAATTGTTCCGGTGCTTCATCTATCTGTTCATCATCGTTTTCAACGGTGTTTTCTCTTCAGTGGGCCCTAACCCACAGGTTTTTCCCAGGATCTTACCCGACTCTTCTAATTCCCCCGGAGCCATTCCTAATTCTTTTCAAGTGTGACATAAGAATGTATTTCATCAGTCACATGCCTTCTCCAAGATCGTTTTCAAATGTTTTCATTGTTGGCTCAACCTCTTTGTTTTTCATTCTCCCGGAGTATCTCAGCAATTTTGGTGGTGTTTCTAGTCGTCATTTGAAGAACAAAGAAGAGTTTTCCTCTGAATCTTGTCCGTTCTCTCGAAGTTTCATGGTTTAGCTTCATGTTATCAGTCTCGAATTATTCCATTTGTCAGATATTCTTTTCTTATCCATCCGGAGTATGTCAGAAGTTGTTTTTTTCGTTTCTGTCACCGGAGGCCATCATTCCAGTTATCATTCTCTATTTATCCCGGCGATTCGTTCAAGTGTTCTTTAATCAGCTCGTTATCTCTTCGTTCTTGTGCATCTAAATCCCCTCTTACATATTTGTTCCTTCTAATTCTTTCCGGTGATTCATTCTCTTTCGTCTGCCATTTTCGAATTCTTATGGTGGTTCATTCAGATTCTTTTTCCTTTGTTATCGTATCAATCCATTCCTTCTTTCAATCCTACCGGTGGTTCATGAAGACCTTCTCAAGTTTGCGACATGTCACTTCTCAATCCTTTTCAAGAAGAATAAGTAGTATGCAAAAATCCATTGTTTGTCATCAATTTAATTTGATGAAGGATAAGCATAATATAAATCTTATTCTTATTTCATCCAAGCGTTTAATCCCTTTCCTTCGGAGTTTGTTCTTGATGAATAAATTCTTGTTCCAAGTGTTTTCATCTTTTTCTTTTCTGGAGTTCAAATTTTTCCTCGGCCTTTTCGTCGGAACCTCCATCTAAGTCATCGCAAGGCTCATCTTATTCTTTCATCCTTCATTCTATCTCATCATCCTTTTGTTACCGGAGTTCTTCACGGTGGTTCTTCATGATTTAATTCATTCTTCAAGAGTTCATCAAGATTTTGTTGGAGGAGTTCAAGTATCTTTTCTTCTCGCATCGGGAAGTGCAATTAATTCTCCGTATTCTTTTGAAGTGGAGTTTTCCATTTCTTCGTTCTTCTCAGCTATTCAATCATTTCCGTTTGCGGCTGGTTATCACCTCATAATTTCTGAGATGTTATCCATAAGTCCACGACAAGCTTATTCTTTTTGTTGTTGATTTTCTCAACAACTCCATTCAATCCTTCCTTCTAAGTTCTTTTCATTCCATTCTTCAATTCTTCCAGAGGCTTTGCGTTGTTCATCTCATCAAGTGCCATCCCATCGTGTGAAGTTCTTGTTCTATTCATTCCATGTTCAATCAGAGTCCTGCCTAAATCTTTTCAGTCTTATTCGTTTCTTATCTCATTCTAACCAGAGTGGTTTCATAGTCTATCTGATTCCGTGAGCTTTTGATTCTCGTCATTCTCGTCGTTCCTCTCTTTTTCTCAAGTGCTCTCGATTCTTTGCTTCTTCTCTTCAGTTCTTGTTTCACCTCATCCCTTTTCCCTTCCGTCTCGGTCCTAAGATCTCGGGACGAGATCTCTTGTTAGTGGAGGAGTGTTGTAACGCCCCGGATTTGATGCGCCAGGTGTCTGCCAGTTATTCACCATCGTTGCCATGGCATGTGCTTGCGTGTTGCATTTTATCATGTCATCATGTGCATTGCATTGCATACGTGTTCGTCTCATGCATCCGAGCATTTTCCCCGTTGTCTGTTTTGCAATCCGGCGCTCCTATGCCCTCCGGCGTTCCCCTTTTTGTCTCCTGTTGTGAGTGGGTGTTGAACGTTCTCGGAATGGACCGAGGCTTGTCAAGTGGCCTTGGTATAGCACCGGTAGACCGCCTGTCAAGTTTCGTGCCATTTGGAGGTCGTTTGGTACTCCAACGGTTAACTGGGTAACCGCAAAAGCCCCTTTCCCTTTGCAGCCCAACACCCCTCCAAAGTGGCCCAAAACCCATCTAACTTACCTCCATGCTCTTGGTCATTCGATCACGATCGCGTGGCCGCAAACCGCTCCTCATTTGGACTCTCCTAGCTCCCAGAATCTATAAATAGGTCCTCCCCTCCATTTTTCGCGGATGAATCCCCCTGAAACCCTAAAATTTTCCCCTCCTCGCCGCGCCGGACGTGTCCAGCCGCCGCCGCCAGCGAATCAAGGAGCGCCACGTGGCACTCCCCGCCGCCAGCCGTCGCCGGCCCGCTCGGCTCGGGCGCGGCCCGCCC
>NC_041387.1:414807711-414888052 GCF_002162155.2 Triticum dicoccoides
GCCCCGGCCGCGCGCCGCCGCCCCTGCCTCGTCCTCCGTTGCCGTCCAGCCTCGTCTCCGCCGCCGTGGGCGCCGGATCCGGCGAGGAGCGCCTCGGATCCGGTCCCCTTCGCCGTCTCCGGTCATCTCCCTCCTCTCCGGCGAGACTCCGGCCGCCTCGCAGTCCGTGCCCGCAGCCTCCAGATCCAGATCCAAAACGGAGGTTGACCCCGTTTTCCACTAAGTCCCCGAATATTTTACATTATCATGCCATGTTCATCACATTGTATCTCTGCATCCGTAGCTCCGTTATGTGCGTGTAATATGTCAAATTGTTCGTCTCAACGAGTACATCATTTCATTACATTGCATCATATTCATCTGAGCTCATCTTGATGCCTGAATCTTCGTTGCAAGAGTGCTTCATGATGTTAATCTGCTGAAACTGTTATAACATGCTCATTTGTCATTTTTGCGATGATTGATGTGTGCATCCTATGAGGTTGATGTATACATGTGTTTTGATCAATGCTATGTATTCTTTACATAGGTGCTTACGATGTATTTTTGTGATCTCTGTGGTGACTAGCACAAGCATGCAAACTAGGCATCGTGATGTTGCTGATTTTAGTCCCTGTTCTGCTGTTATTTTGATGTCATGTAAACATGATGCTACAGAGAGATCCATGCATATTTTGAGATACTTCAGTAAGGATGTTTTGAACATGTGGTTATTGTATATCCATTCATGCCCTTGGTTGCAATTATGGAGTAGTCTAGCATGTCATTTTCGTGCTCTACTTTTGCTTCAAAATGTTTCCTGGCAGATTGTTTACATGTTATTCAATTTTGCCAAGGTTGTTGTAGTTGATCCTTGCATGCTATGAACTTGTTCTTGCCTTGGTTTGTTTCATAAACATGTCTTCTTGCTGATGCTATGCTTATCTTGTCATGCAATTACTTGTGGTGAGTGAATCAAGCTTGTTAAGTAGTGTACTCGTTGTTGCTGTTTTGCTAGGCTGAATCTGTTATTTCGTGATGCTATGTAAACCTGCTCCTACAAATCATTCTATGCATAATCTGGAGATCTTCACTAAATATGTTTTGTTCTACATGTCATGATATATCCATCCATGCCCCTAGTTGCATTTATAGCTTGATGTAGCTTGTTCATATCTTGCTCCAAAGTTGCTTAATAATGTTGCTGTCAGCCTGTTAACATTAAGTTCAGTTGTTGCCATGATTGTTGCTAGTGTTCCATGCACCCTATGAACTTGATCTTGCCATTATTAGCTTCACAAACATGCCTTATTACTGTTGGTTTCCTTGCCATGCCATGTTTTGCTCTGTAGTGAGTTGCACAAGCTCATCTACATGCCTTCATAATTCTATTCCTGCCATGTTTGAATCTGTATTATAACTTGCCATGTTTACATGGGTGCCATCATATTTTCTGATCCTTTTTGGCTTATGGTCACTAAGGGACTTTTGATCTATGCTTTGAGTAGAATCATGCCATGTCTTGTTTTTCTATTATAAGTTCCTGTAACATGTTGTTTGATAGCTCTAAACATTGTTACCTGATGTTATTTTCTGCAAAGTCTGAACTGTTATTATTTGCAATCTTGCCATGTGTGTTTGAGCATGTTCTATTGATTTCTAGAGATAGCTCAGTGTTCATGTTTTGTTATGCTTTACCTGTACATCATGCCCATGCCTTTTGTTTTCTTGTTGAGATGCTGTAGCTTATTGTTTTGATGTTTGCAATATGCCTAGTTGCTGTTTCGGACAGATTGTTGCTATAACTTGTTTCATGTGTGTGTGTTGAACCGTTGCTCCGTTTTGAGTGTGCTCTATATGAAACTTGCTTAGAATTGCATGTAGATTCATATTATCATGTTGCATCCATGTTTTGAGGTGTTTGCTTGATGTTTGGGTGCATTTTGCATCAATGCCATGTTTAACTTGTTTTGCTCATATCTTCTAGGCCGTAGCTCCTAACTAAATGAACTTTGTATGTAACTTGACTAGAATCTCGTGTAGATCATCTTGGGGCATCTTAACTTGCTGTTTAACAACTTTAACATAAGGTTTATTCAGATCTGGACCAACTTCGAAATATGCATATGAGGACTTACCGGAATTGTTATATGTTGTTCCCGGCCTCATTTAAACTTGCCTTGATGTGTTGCTCTTGTTTGCATCATCTCTTGCCATGAGTAGCTCAATGTAGCCTTGTCATGCATCATGCTTGGTTGAGCATCATGTCTTGTCTATGTGTGGTGTGTTTACTATTTTGTGTGCTTCTTCTCGATAGTTCCCGTTTCGTGCGATCATGAGGATTCGTTCGTCTACGCTTGGTTCGTCTTCGTGGCTTCATCCGTTCGTCTTCTTCATGGACTCGTTCTTCTTCTTTGCGGGATTTCAGGCAAGATGACCGCTACCCTGGATCTCACTACTATCATTGCTATGCTAGTTGCTTCGTTCTATCGCTATGCTGCGTTACCTATCTTTTGCTCAACAAGCCTCCCATATTGCCATGAACCTCTAACCTTTGACACCTTTCCTATGAAAACCGTTGTTTGGCTATGTTACCGCTTTGCTCAGCCCCTCTTATAGCGTTGCTAGTTGCAGGTGAAGTTGAAGATTTCTCCATGGTGGACAGGATTTTGGTTGGGATATCACCATATCTCTTATTTAATTAATGCATCTATATACTTGGTAAAGGGTGGAAGGCTCGGACTTATGCTTGGTGTTTTGTTCCACTCTTGCCGCCCTAGTTTCCGTCATACCGGTGTTATGTTCCCAGATTTTGCATTCCTTACGCGGTCGGGTGATTTATGGGACCCCCTTGACAGTTCGCTTTGAATAAAACTCCTCCAGCAAGGCCCAAACTTGGTTTTACCATTTGCCTCACCACCACCTATACCTTTCCCTTGGGTCGGCCAACCCGAGGGTCATCTTTATTTTAGCCCCCCGGGCCAGTGCTTGTCTAAGTGTTGGTCCGAACCGGGCAGACTGCAGGGCTACCTCGGGGCAACTCGAGGTCTGGTTTTAGTCGTAGGCTGACCCATCTGGTGTGCCCTGAGAACGAGATATGTGTAGCTCCTATCGGGATTTGTCGACGCATCGGGCGGCTTTGCTGGTCTTGTTTTACCATTGTCGAAATGTCTTGTAAACCGGGATTCCGAGTCTGATCGGGTCTTCCTGGGAGAAGGTATATCCTTCGTTGATCGCGAGAGCTTATCATGGGATAAGTTGGGACACCCCTGCAGGGTATAATCTTTCGAAAGTCGTGGCTGCGGTTATAGGCAGATGGGAATTTGTTAATGTCCAGTTGTAGATAACTTGACACCAGATCCGAATTAAAACGCATCAACCGTGTGTGTAGCCGTGATGGTCTCTTTTCGGCGGAGTCCGGGAAGTGAACACGGTTTCTGGGTTATGTTTAACGTAAGTAGGAGTTCAGGATCACTTCTTGATCATTGCTAGCTTCATGACCGTTCCGCTTGCTCTCTTCTCGCTCTTATTTGTGTATGTTAGCCACCATATATGCTCAGTCGCTGCTGCAGCCTCACCACTTTACCCCTTCCGTTCCCTTTAAGCTTTGCTAGTCTTGATACCCATGGTAATGGGATTGCTGAGTCCTCGTGGCTCACAGATTACTACAACAACAGTTGCAGGTATAGGTTATGCGATGATCTTGACGCGAGAGCGATGTTTGCTTGTATTGGAGTTCTTCTTCTGCTTCTTCTTCGATCATGGATAGGTTCCAGGTCGGCAGCCTAGGCTAGCAGGGTGGATGTCGTTTGAGTTTCTGTTTGTGTTTCATCCGTAGTCGGATGATGCTCTTATGTATGATGATGTTGTATTCGTGTGGCATTATATGCCTCTTGTATGTATCCCATATATTATGTAATGTTGATGTAATGATATCCACCTTGCAAAAACCGTTTCAATATGCGGGTCTATCCTTGGTGGGACCTTCGAGTTCCTTTTGGATAGGGTCGCATATTGGGCGTGACACACACCCACGGAGGTGAGGGACGTGCATGAAGAGAAGAGGTGCACGCATGGCGCACGTACTCTCATCTCTTTCCCAACCACACCTGCGCGGGTACACGGTGGAGCTCATTTCTGTACGAAAAGGCAGCCCACATGGTAATTTGACACGTGTAATGGTTGTCCATTTGATGGAGGATCGTGTACCGTGGGTGAACAAAGAAATTGCGACATGAAGCGTTATTTAAAAAAAGAGGCATACCATGTGGGGCCTACCTTAGAGGCAAGGCTCTATACACTGGAGATGCTCTGTACTACTTTTGATGTGTCCCGTCAACTCGTAGAATGAGGAGAAGCTTTCTCAGTATGCCCTCTCCCCCGCCCATGGGAGCGGTGGCTTGCAGAGTCGCGGGACGAGGAGAAGCTTCCTTACTACGCCTACACACGCTCCCTCGCCCACGCGCACGGTGGCTCGCAGGACAAGGAGAAATTTTACTACTCCCTCCGTTAGACGTATATATACTCCTCGTCCCTACCTTAGTTAGAGAGATTATCATATTTTTTGAAATATATGTCTTTTAGCAGATTTCAATATGAACTACTGATGACCCACAAGTATAGGGGATCTATCGTAGTCCTTTCGATAAGTAAGAGTGTCAAACCCAACGAGGAGCATAAGGAAATAACAAGTGGTTTTCAGTAAGGTATTCTCTGCAAGCACTGAAATTATCGGTAGCAGATAGTTTTGTGATAAGGTAATTTGTAATGGGTAACAAGTAACAAAAGTAACTAAGGTGCAGCAAGGTGGCCCAATCCTTTTTATATCAAAGGACAAGCCTAGACAAACTCCTATATAAAGCAAAGCGCTCCCGAGGACACATGGGAATTACTGTCAAGCTAGTTTTCATCATGCTCATATGATTCGCGTTCGTTACTTTGATAATTTGATATGTGGGTGGACCGGTGCTTGGGTACTGCCCTTCCTTGGACAAGCATCCCACATATGATTAACTCCTCTTGCAAGCATCCGCAACTATGAAAGAAGAATTAAGGTAAACCTAACCATAGCATGAAACATATGGATCCAAATCAGCCCCTTACGAAGCAACACATAAACTAGGGTATAAGCTTCTGTCACTCTACCAACCCATCATCTACTTATTACTTCCCAATGCCTTCCCCTAGGCCCAAACAATGGTGAAGTGTCATGTAGTCGACGTCCACATAACACCACTAGAGGAGAGACAACATACATCTCATCAAAATATCGAACGAATACCAAATTCACATGATTACTTATAACAAGACTTCTCCCACGTCCTCAGGAACAAACGTAACTACTCACAAATCATATTCATGTTCATAATAAGAAGGGTATTGAATAGCATTAAGGATACGAACATATGATCTTCCACCGAATAAACCAACTAGCATCAACTACAAGGAGTAATCAACACTACTAGCAACCCACATGTACCAATCTAAGTTTTGAGACAAAGATCGGATACAAGAGATGAACTAGGGTTTGTAAGGAGATAGTGCTGGTGAAGATGTTGATGGAGATTGACCCCCTCCCGATGAGAGGATCAATGGTGATGATGATGGCGACTATTTCCCCCTCTCGGAGGGATGTTTCCCCGACAGAACAGCTCCGCCGGAGCCCTAGATTGGTTCCGCCAAGGTTCCGCCTCATGACGGCGGTGCTTTGTCCTGAAAGCTCCCTTATGATTTTTTCCAGGGCAAAATACACCATATAGAATAAGATGGGCATCGGGGGATTGCCAGGTGGCCCACGAAGCAGGGGGCGCGCACAGGGGTAGGGCGCGCCCTCCACCCTCGTGGCTGCTGGGTGTCCCCACTTTGGTGCTTTCTTCGCCCAATATTTTTAATATATTCCAAAACTGGATTTCATGGAGTTTCATGACTTTTGGAGTTGTGCTCAATAGGTCTCTAATATTTGCTCATTTTCCAACCCCGAATTCCAGCTGCCGACTTTCTCCCTCTTCATGTAAACCTTGTAAAATAAGAGATAAAAGGCATACGTATTGTGACATAACGTGTAGTAACAGCCCATAATGCAATAAATATTGATATAAAAGCATGATGCAAAATGGACGTATCAACTCCCCCAAGCTTAGACCTCGCTTGTCCTGAAGCGAAAGCTAATATCGAAAATATGTCCATGAGGGCATCATTATCATTCTTAGAAGAGCAACATATATATTGTCATATGATTTCTTATGCTAGAGTAACAATCTATTCACAATGTAAAGTATGAATCAGAAACTTCGTTGAAAACTACCAAACTATAATCTCAGTCATTGAAGCAATTGCAATTTATCATAACATCAGAAAGAGTCAATGTAAGAGCTTTTCGGCAAGTCCACATACTCAACTACCATTTAGTATTTCACAATTGCTAACACTCACGCGATACTTATGGGTATGAAGTTTCAATCAGACACAAAGGAAAATAGGGGCTTATTGTTTTGCCTCCCAGCCTTTTACCTCAAGGTTAATGTCAACAATAATAATTTATGAAAAGCTACATCCAAGTGGATATATGTATCAGGATCTTTCCAACACATAGTGCTTGCCAAAGGATAAAGTGTAAAAAGGAAAGGTGAAGACCACCACGACTCTTGTATAAGGGTAGAAGGTAAAAATAAAAGGCATGCCCTTCGTAGAGGGAAGCAGAGGTTTTATGGGCTTTTATGGTTGGATGCACAAAATCTTAATGCAAAAGAACATCACTTTATATTGCCACTTGTGATAGGGACCTTTACTATGCAGTCCGTCGCTTTTATTTCTTCCATATCACAAGCTCGTATAAAGCTTATTTTCTTCACATTAATAGATCATACATATTTAGAGAGCAATCTTTATTGCTTGCACTGATGACAACTTACTTGAAGGATCTTACTCCATAGGTAGATATGGTGGACTCTCATGGTAAAACTGGGTTTAGGGATGTTTGGAAGCACACGTAGTATCTCTACTTGGTGCAAAGAATTTGGCTAGCATGAGGGGAAAGGCAAGATCAACATGTTGGATGATCCATGACAGTATAATTTATTTCGGACATAAGAAAACATAACCCATTACGTTGTCTTCCTTTTCCAACATCAACTTTTTAGCATGTCATATTTTAATGAGTGCTCACAATCATAAGATGTCCAAGATAGTATATTTATATGTGGAAACCTCTCTTTCTTTATTACTTCCTATTAATTGCAACGATGACCAAAACTATGTTTGTCAACTCTCAACAATTTTATTCATCATACTCTTTATATGTGAAGTCATTACTCTCCATAAGATCAATATGATCTTTTTATTTCTTTTTGTTCTTTCTTTTTCATTTATTCCCTCAAGATCATAACAAGATACCAAAACCCTCAACTCAAAACTAATATTTATTATATATAGCTCACGGACTCGATTACATAGATAGGGATGAACACAAAACTCAAAACTAAGAAAAACGGTAAAGATAGAAGTGTGATGGTGATACGATACCAGGGCAACTCTCCCAAGCTTGGCAGTTGCCAAGGGGAGTGCCCATACCCATGTATTTATGTCCCTTTCTTCGGAAGTGGTGATGTGATACTCTTGGCGATGATGCCCCTTAGGATATGGTTCTCTTCCTCGTGCTTATTGACTTGCTGCTTAAGATCCATTATTTCCTTACGGAGTTTACCTATGACAGCCAAGGCTCCTTTCACCCATGGATGTTGCATAGCTGCGGGAGAACAAGTAACACTCTTCTTCATATTTTCATAAGAAAGAAATCTAGCATTGGGAGGGATGACCGAGTTTGGAATTGCTGAGCTCTGAAGTTCGTCCATCATGAATCTGGCTTGAAGACGAGAGGTAACTTCTTGATCCTCCTCCATGGCATCTATCCTTTTCAAGTCGGCCTCGATCTCTTCCTCCGTTGATGGCCCAAAGTGGTCAGCATCGATGTTTGCTCTTGGCCCCGGTGTCGGATGAGATACCCGACTCTCCCCGACTGACTCTTGAGAAGACATCTTGCTCTAAATCTGCTGCAGAAACAACTCAAAACAAAAATAGAGGGTTTCATCATGGTACGGTGTCAACACCTTCGGGAGATTATATAATGAATTTTTACCGACCAAGAGTAGTATCGTGCAAGAAAACAGAGTCTGGAGGGCACACGAGGTGTCCATGAGGCAGGGGCGCGCCCAGGGGGGTAGGGCACGCCCTCCACCCTCATGGATTCCTCGTATCTCCTTCGGACTACTTCTCATTTTCCTAATTTTTTAAATATTCTAAAACAGAGAAAAATTGCTATTAGAATTGTTTTGGAGTCGGTTTACTTACCGTACCACATACCTATTCCTTTCCGGAGTTTGAAACGTTCTGGATAGTGTCCCTTATGTACTCCTTCGGGATTACGGTGTCAATAACATTGGTTTAACCATTTATGGGATTACCTGAGATATAATGTTTGATTCTTTAACCATTCACGACCTTCGGGTTTGTGCCTTGGGCGTTGTTGATTTTTATGGCACCATAACAATAGACCTGCTCGATAATGTAAGGACCTTCCCATTTAGAGAGAAGTTTTCCTGCAAAAATTCTTAAACGAGAGTTCTATAGCAAAACATAATCACCTACATTAAACTCAAGCTTTTGTATCCTCTTGTCATGCCATCTTTTAACTTTTTCTTTAAACATTTTGTCATTCTCATAGGTCTGGGTTCTCCATTGATCAAGCGAGCTAATGTCAAATAGCCTCTTCTCACCGGCATGTTTGAAATCATAATTGAGCTCTTTAACAGCCCAATATGCCTTATGTTCTAGTTCGAGAGGTAAGTGACATGCTTTTCCATAAACCATTTTATACTAAGACATACCCATAGGATTTTTATATGCAGTTCTATAGCCCCATAATGCATCATCAAGTTTGTTCGACCAATTCTTTCTAGATCTATTAATAGTCTTTTGCAAGATCAATTTAATCTCTCTATTACTCAATTCTACTTGACCACTAGACTGCGGGTGGTATGGTGATGCAATTCTATGATTAACATCATACTTGGCAGGCATTTTACGAAAAGCACCATGAATAAAATGTGAACCACCATCAGTCATTAAATATCTAGGGACTCCAAACCTCGGAAAAATAACTTCTTTAAGCATCTTAATATACGTGTTATGATCAGCACCACTAGTTGGAATAGCTTCTACCCATTTAGTAACATAATCAACAACAACTAAAATATGTGTATACCCATTAGGGAAAGATCCCATATAATCAAATCCCCAAACAACAAATAGTTCATTCCACTGATTTATTGCGGGAAGGTTCTATAAGGGAAGAAGAATCAGAGTTGTGACCTAGTAACCTTGATTTCTTTTGGAACGTCATTACAAGAGTAACAAAGAAAGAATAACGTAGATAGGAAGGAGCAAGCCGAACCCCAAGGATAATGAATTGGTATGTCGGGTGCTTACTTGAGCAAGAAGCCAAGTCATCGATAATCAAAGAAAGGTGTGAGTGAACGAGCCCAACTTTCCGATTCAAATATGACTCCTTTCCACTTTCAACAAATAGAGAAATCTCCGCTAGGCTAGCTAACAAGTGAATAATCCATAGGAATTTCTTGACGTCTACTAATATTACCAATTCTTTGACATTCATCACAAGACAAGACAAACTTATGGGCATCTTTGAAAAGAGTAGGCCAATAAAAAATGGATTGCAATACCTTATGTGCAGTTCTATCTCCAACGTGGTGTCCTCGTAAGCCTTGGAGTGACACTTGCATAGGATATATTCCTGTTCATGCTCAGGTACACAACATCTAATAACACCATCTACTCCTTATTTATAAAGGTGTGGGTCATCCCAAAAGTAATGTCTTAAATCATAGATTTTTTTCTTTTGCCGGTATGTGAAACTAGGTGGTATAAATTTAGTAACAATGTAATTAGCCTAATCAGCATACCATGGAGCAGTAAGAGAAGCATTTATGATAGCTAATTGTTCATCAAGAAAGCTATCATAAATAGGTAGTGGGTTATCAAGAACATTCTCTAACCTAGATAAATTCTCTACACCGCGGTTCTAAGCTCCCTTTCTATCAATAATATGCAAATCGAATTTTTTTAGCAAGAGAACCCATCTAATAAGTCTAGGTTTAGCATCTTTCTTTTCCATAAGATATTTAATAGCAGCATGATCAGTGTGAACAGTTACTTTGGAATCAACAATCTAAGGTCTGAACTTATCACAAGCGAACACAACTGCTAAAAATTCTTTTTCAGTAGTAGCATAATTTATGTAGGCACTGAATAGAGTTTTACTAGCATATTGGATAACATTTAATTTCTTATCAACTCTTTGTCCTAGAACAGCACCTATAGCATAGTCACTAGCATCAATCATAATTTCAAAGGGTAAACTCCAATTAGGTGGCTGAACAATAGGTGCAGAAATCAAGGCTTTCTTAAGTATTTCAAATGCTTCTACACAATCATCATCAAAAACAAAAGGAACCTCTTTTTGTAAGAGATTAGCCAGAGGCCTAGAAATTTTAGAGAAGTCTTTAATGAACCTCCTATAAAAACTGGCATGGCCGAGGAAACTTCTTATACCATTGATGTCCTTAGGACACGACATATTTTCAATAGCATCTACTTTAGCTTTATCAACTTCAGTACCTCTTTCAGAAATTTTATGCCCCAAGACTATACCTTCATTAACGATAAAGTGGCATTTGTCCCAATTCAAGACAAGATTAGTTTCTTCGCATCTCTGCAAGACTCAATCAAGGTTGCTTAAGCAATCATCAAAAGAAGTTCCATAAATGGAGAAATCATCCATGAAAACCTCAACAATCTTTTCACAAAAGTCAGAGAATATAGCAGTCATACGTATTTGAAAGGTAGCAGGTGCATTACATAAACCAAAAGGCATATGTCTATAAGCAAAGGTACCGAAATGGCAAGTAAAAGTTGTCTTATCTTGATCCTCTTTTGACATAGGTATTTGAGAGAAACCAGAATAACCATCTAGAAAGCAAAAAATGTGTATGTTTGGATAATTTTCTAGCATTTGATCAATAAAAGGTAGAGGGTAATGATCTTTTCTAGTAGCTTTATTTAATTTGCGGAAATCAATGACCATTCTATAACCTGTAACAATTCTTTGTGGGATTAATTGATCTTTATCATTAGGAACAACAATAATACCTCCCTTCTTAGGGACACAATGGATAGAACTTACCCACTGACTATCAACAACGGGATAAATTATACATGCCTCTAGAAGGTTTAGTATTTCATCTTAGGATTTAACCGTCGTTGATGATCGACAACTGGTTTAGCATCTTTCTCCAATTTTATTTTGTGCTGGCATAGAGTGGGACTAATGCCCTTAAGATCATCAAGAGTATATCCAATAGCAGCATGGTGCTTCTTCATAGTTTTCAGTAATTTCTCTTCTTCATGCTCTGAAAGGTTAGCACTAATAATAACGGGATATATCTTCTTTTCATCGAGATAAGCATATTTCAAAGTATCAGGTAATTGTTTAAGCTCAAACACGAGATCTCCCTTAGGTGGAGGAGGATCCCCTAGGATTTCAACAGGCAAGTTGTGTTTCAAAATAGGTCCCTGTTTATAGAATAATTCATCTATTTCCCTTCTTCTATTCATAAGCATATCATTTTCATGGCCTAACAAATATTGTTCTGAAGGATCATTAGGAGGCACGACAATAGAAGCAAGACCAATAATTTCATCTTTACTAGGCAATTCTTTATCATGGGGTTGTCTATGAAATTTAGCAAAATTAAAATCATGAGACATATCCCCTAAACCAACAATAACAATATCCTTTTCACAATCTATCCTAGCATTAACAGTATTCAAGAAGGGTCTACCAAATATAATGGGACAAAAGTCATCTTGTTGGGAACCAAGGACAAGAAAATCAGCAGGGAATTTAATTTTCCCACACAAGACCTCAACATCTCTAACAATCCCAATTGGTGAAATAGTGTCTCTATTGGCAAGCTTAATAGTAACATCAATATCTTCTATCTCAGCAGGTGCAATATCATGCATAATTTCTTTGTATAAGGAATGAGGTATTGCACTCGCACTAGAACCCATATCACATAAGCCATGATAACAATGATCTCCTATTTTAACAGAAACAACAGGCATGCCAACAATAGGTCTATGTTTATTTTTAGTATCGGGTCTAGCAATCCTAGCAGCTTCATCACAGAAATAAATAGCATGCCCATCAATATTATCGACCAAGAGATCTTTAACCATAGCAATACTAGGCTCAACTTTAATTTGCTTAGGGGGTGTAGGTGTTCTAGCATTACTCTTACGAACCACAGTTGAAGCTTTAGCATGATCCTTTATTCTAATAGGGAAAGGTTGTCGGATTCCGGGTTCCGGCAGACCCTCTAGGTTCGAACACTGGGGTGCGCGCGGAGATCTCGCCCTCTACCTACCTGCACCTCACCGCCTCGCTATGATCTAAGCTACGAAAGGAACACACAAGAGACACATGGTTTATACTGGTTCAGGCCACCATTGTGGTGTAATACAATACTCCAGTGTGTGGTGTGGTGGATTGCCTCTTGGGCTGACGATGAACAATACAAGGAAGAACAGCCTCGCGAGGGTCTGTTCTTGGCTGGTGCAATGAACTGCTAGGGGGAGTTCAGTCGCTCTTTGTATTGGTTTCCTGATGATGATCTCGATGCCTCTACCTTGTGGGTGGCTTGTCCTATTTATAGGTGGAGGCCCTGGGCCTCTTCCCAAATATTGAGCGGGAAGGGCGCCAACAACTGTCCATTTTGAAGGGGCACATCCAGTACACTTATCCTAACTAAAGTTGGTCCTCGCCTGTCAAAGGCTCTGGTGGTGACGCCGACTTGGGCTCCACAATGACCTCCTTCCAGCCGTTGCGTCGGTCTTGGTCTTGTTGAACCAAAATGGATGCCTTTGCTTGATGCTCTCGCCTGCGCTTGCTCCCTTTGAACCAAAGAGGAAAGGGAGGACACTGCGCGGGCTGGCGCCAGCCTGGCGCCCTTGGTCGTCATGGCTTGCGTCATGGGCACCTCGTGAGGTACCCCGCCTTGATCTCTCCGCCTCCTCGCGAGCCAGCCTGACGAGGCCGTGCCTGAGGAAGCTTCCTGTCGTCCACCCCGCGAGGCTTGGCCCCTCGCGAGGGTCTTGAGCTCGTGCTGATGAAGATGGGCCGTGCTGGGCCACCCCTTGAGCCATGCCGCAGGCCGCAGGCAGGCAAGTCTGGGGACTCCCGTTCCCAGAACGCCGACAGTAGCCCCCGGGCCCAAGGTGCGCCCGGACTTGGCTGAGCAGAGAAGCGAAGGGGTAAGTGCGAAGCGCCGCGGGCCCTAACAGCCTGCGGCCTCAGGCGCCGCGTGGCGGTCAATTGGACGTGGGCAGCCCTCTTCCCCCACGCCTCCTTATTTTGCGCCCAGCTAGGCGGACCCGTGGTTGCACACAGTCGTTCCTCTTTTCGCTGCTCGACCGTCCCCTACTCTTTCTCCTCTCGAGCTCCAGTCTCTGCTTCCAATACAATCTCGAATCCTCCCTCTTCCCATTACCATGGCTCCGACGAAGAAGGGAAAAGGGAAGAAACCGGCGCTTCCGCCTCGCTCGCCGTCGTCGGCGGCACCCGCCGTTGATCGGTCGATCATACTCAATCGAGAAGGCTTGGGAAAGGTCAGCTCTGCTCTAGCCACCATCTTCAACGAGTGCGGGAGGACGACGGCCTGGCCTGCATCCCACTTCTTCATCGACAGAATAGTCACCGAGGTCCAGTATTTTGCCGACGCCCTGTGGGCGGGGTTGGTTCCCCCTTTTCCGATTTCTTCAACGTAGTGCTTTCCCATTAACTGATCCATATGATGCATTTGGGTCCTGAATCCATTACCCTTCTTGCCATCTTCGCCTTTGTCTGTGAGGCGATGATGGGCATCCCTCCTTCGGTTGCCTTGCTACGCCACTTCTTCTCTCTGCGCCTCGTCGATCCCACCCAATGCTCAGGGTGCATGAGCTTCATTGCCACACCAGAAACGGCGGCCTCAGGGATTCATTTCAGCCTTCCTCCGTCCGCGCCTGGGTTCCGCAAGCGGTGGCTGTACGTGGATGTTGGGGTGCCCAGCCCCCTGCTTTCGGAGCCAACGTCGCCCGCTGTCCCCAATTCAGGCTGGGGCCAGGAGACACTCATGAGCCCCTGCCTCATCTTTGTCTGGCGTCGCTTCGTGCTCTTGAGGGAGCTCGGTGTGACGGCGCCCAAGGTGGTGAAGGAGTTCCTGCTATGCCGCATTGCTCCTCTCCAGCGCCACTCCCGCCGGATGTGGGCCTTCAGTGGGCGTGAAGATCGCATGAGGCTCCAGGAGGACGACCTGACGCCTGAAGCGCTGAGGAAGGTGTTCTTGGTCCTGACGGGGGACCCTTCTCCCAGCAGCGTCCAGCGAGAGGGGGCTTTGTTGTACCTTTGCTCGAACAGGGGCGACTTTGTGAATCAGATGCCCGGCTTTGACGAATGGGGGCTGCGCCCCGCTGGCCTCACGGGGCCTCGCGAGAACCCAGTGGTGGTGACTGCCCTTCCAGTTGCACACGGCGGTCCTTCCTCGAGTGGCAGAGCAGGGAGGCATGGGACGCCGGAGGCTGAGGGGGCCCCTGCCGGGGTGACGATGTCAGGGGGCACTCCTGAGGGGGCAGCTCCTGAGGCCCGTACTGCTGCGGCTGAAGCCGCTGCCCGCGGCACCCATGGTTGAGTCCCCTAGGGCCCCAGCTATCCTTCTTGGTGAGGCGACCGGCGGCGTGCATCAGGACAACGCCCCCGACGCTGGGCATCTTGACGCTTCTTCCTTGTCACAGGCTGACCCCTGCGCTCAACTCCTGGGTCGCTCCTGTGTGGATTTCGAGGCTCTCCGGAAGAGAAGGGAGGCCTTGGGTGACGATTACCCTTGCCGCCTGCTGAAGCGCCAGAAGTATTTCGCTATTGATGAGTAAGACTTCCCCTTTCCTAGCTCATGATCCTCCCGTTGCTTTGGCTGATCCTTGCTCTGCAGGGCCCTTCCTGCCGAGCTCTCGGAGATGGCTGAGGGGCCATCACCCCAGGCTCTGCCCCCTCCACCGTCTTCGAGTGCTCCGAGCTCAAGCAGAGCCCTTGCGGTGAGGCCGGTCGGAGAGGTCAGCCATCCTGTGGTGCATCACGGCTCTGCGCTCCTCGCGACCCTCCTTCATGAGCCTTCTCGAGGCATAGCCAGCCTGCCTTGGGCTTCGCGTCTGGTCGTGGATGGCGATTGGCTACGGTCGGCCCTGTGCTCTTCATTTGGGGATGGGCTGGCTCCTGGCCGGGCTTCTGGCGAAGCGCGCCCAGCCATCGTGAGGACGCCATCCCCCAGCCCCCTGCCCAGAGGGGGAGTGCTGATTCGTGCCCCCCCTACGCTTACTTGGGGCGGATGACGACGCAGAAGACGTGCTCGAGCGCGCTCGGGGGCGTCGCGCTCTTCGCCAAGAGTTTCTCCGGAGGGCGGCTGACGCGGTGAGCCCGCTTGGTGAAGAGCTTGCTGATGAAGATGCGCGCCTCGAAGCTGAGGGCTTGTGCCTGGCTGAAGAGAGGCACAAGCTGAAGGCGGCTGTTGCCCTTGCGCGCCACCAGCGTGACCTCGACAATGAGGAGGCCGAGGCATTGCTGGCGGCCTCTCAGGGGCCCGTTCCCGGGCCGTCGAGGAGGCCCGAGAGGCTGACCGGCGGCGTGAGGTGGCGGAGGAGCAGGCGTGGTAACTCCAGGCCCGGTGCCACTCCCTAGAGCAGCAGGTGGAGCTGCGTGAGATGGCCCTTGCGTCGATGAAGGTGGCTTCGGTCGACCAGGCAGAGCTCGTGAGGCGTGAGGAGGCACTGATGCTGGAAGCTACTGAGCGCGCACGCGATTACGAACGTCTGGAGACGAGAGAGCGCTTGGTGACACAGGCGGAGGATGACGTCGTTGCGCGTGAGGCCCGAGTCCTGTTAGAGGTTGAACGCGGGGTGGCGGCGGCCCACTTGAACCTCGAACGCGAGTTCGATGAGAGATTTGGGTTGATATGGGTCGAGGCTGAAGGCAGGACCGCCGCCCTGAGGGCCAAGCTAGAGGAAGTGACGCGGCGGGCCGATGCTTCCCAGGCCGCCCTCGGCATGGCGCAGGAGGAGCTGACTACCTCCCGCACCGGGGCGCTTCTTCTATGCCAGCGGGTGGACGAGGCTGAGGCCTTTGCGCGGCAAAACGAGGACGAGATACGCCAGCGGCGGATTCTAGAGCACGAGCACGGCCCCATGCTCGCCACGCTCCGGGAGAGAGTCAACACGGCCTTGGTAACATCTGCGAGGCGACTGTTGATGAGCCGCACGCAGTCAACTATGCTGGCAATCTTCAGTTCTTCACTAACGTGGTGACGCAGCTGGAGGCGCGGTCGGTCGGAGCCAACAGGCTGGTGGAGGAGAGGGGTTGCGCCCTACTCGGGCGCGCCTTCTCTCGTGTCTTCAGCTACCTTCGGAACATGGACCCCAACTTTGACTTCGACGCCGCCATCGCCCCAGTACCCCAGGCCGTCCGGGGCGACCTGGCGCACTAGGTGGAAGACAATGTGGATGCCCTCGTCAGGGCCTTCGCTTCTGATAACCACGGCGTGGCCGTGGCTACTGATGGAGGCGGCGTGGTGAACGGCCCTGACGCCGCTGATGGCGACGCGGAGAGCAACGGCGAGGCCAGCGACGCCAGCGACGATTCAGGAGGTGCCCCTGAGGATGCATTGGGGGATTTATCCGACTGACCGCGTGTTGTCCCTGCTTCCTTACCCTACGCAGATAGAGTTCAGGCCTTGCCCTGAAGGTTGTAAGAGCATTTTGGGAGGGTGAGCCCCTCATGTAAAAACTTGCATTCAGCGTGTTAGTAGATGCAATATCACCCGTACGCGTGCTCCAAGTGGCTGACTTTGCGACGAGCTGGCTGGCTTGTTTACCTTCGACCCGCATGGGCCTCGAGTTAGCCTGCGGAGGGCTGTGGTGTCTCGAGCGTCTCCTGAGTGAGCCCATCGAACCTATAATGAAAACCTCCTGAGAGGGCGTGACGGCGGCAGTCTGGGCTGCACGCAAGCTAGGCCTGGCCCGGCTCGCGAGGGGCTCACGAGGGGAGGCAACTGAGGCGAAGTGGTAACCAGAACACGAGAGATTGCTCGAACGAGACTAAACACCGCTTCCCCGAACACACGCAAATCTTCGAGCTCAAATCCAACTTAAATCCAATGAGGGAAAAATGACAGCCAAGGGGAAAAGCAATGAAAGCAGAAAAAAGGCCGCGTCCGGCACCTAGTCTAGTCTTGGACGTCTTCTCACCAGCGCGGAGCTAAGTGCTGCCACTGGGCGTGGCAGGGAGCCCCAGGGCCTGAGAACGGCACCCCTGAGACTCCAGGGCGTGTACAACCCCACTCATTATTACATGAGAGTGTCACGGGGCGGCGAGCTTCACAGGCACTG
This sequence comes from Triticum dicoccoides, assembly GCF_002162155.2. Taxonomy (NCBI): domain Eukaryota; kingdom Viridiplantae; phylum Streptophyta; class Magnoliopsida; order Poales; family Poaceae; genus Triticum; species Triticum dicoccoides. The sequence goes on from NC_041387.1 coordinate 414,825,238, forward strand.
GGCCTTCTTCGCAGGTACCGGCCTTGCTTCATATTGCCAGACGAGGGCCCCGCCTTGCGTCACACTCTAGTGCCACCGACAACGACCGGAAACCAGGACACCGCCGATGGGGTAGAGCGGTCGCCAGCAGTTCGCCCGATGACCACAGGTCCTCTGCCAGGGGCAGGCCCTGAGGCACCTCCCCAGCAGAGGGCCTACCTCCTGAGAACGCCTTGCTCCGAAGGCCGTGGTGGTGATGCCGGATCTTGGCCCCTCTCTTGCAGCCCCCGGTGCCCTCCTCTTGAGGGGTAGGAAGCTGCGGGAGTGGGGCAGCCGCCTGTTGTGGCGACCTGTACCTCCTGCGATCCATGGTTGGCGTATGCCTACTCCTGAGGAATTAGTGGTACCTAATAATCGTTGCTTCCAGCGTAGCCGACCGGGCCTTCCCGGGGCTCCTGGAAGAGCTCAGCTTCTGGTGCCTCGTCCCCCCAGCTTGGGCCGAGGAGCGAGCCTTGTTCGTCCTCATGCGAGCGCCCTTGGTCCATCATGTGGGACACGTACTCTTCTAGGGACGCCATCCCGAAGGCCGCGCCGTAGCGCCCCGCGTGCCATGCAGTGCTGCTTGAGGCGCCCGCCTGGGGGTGGTAGCGCGGCGGCCCACCGGGGCCGTGGGTTGTGGCGAGTCCTTCTTCGCTAGCTAGGGGCGGGGGCAGCGCCGCTGCTGGCCCGGCGCTGACAGCCTGGCTGGCGTTGGGGTGGCCTTGGAGTCCGCTTGGGGCTGCACGGGCGTGCATGGAGCCTCCGCGCGGGCCACCCTGGACCTGAGGTGGGAGTTGGGTGCAGAAGGGGGGAGCCCCCGAGGCGGCGAAGCCCAGGAGCTCTGCCACCCACTCTAGCAGCACGTCTCGACCGCCTTCAAGCAGCCTGCATTGCAGCAGCTCTCGGGCCATCGTGAGCGTGGCCCTCGAGTTCGCCTGCTCCCGTCGGGTGTACGACGCTGTGGACGCAGCGCGGTGGGAGGCCCTCGCCGCCGACTGCGCCTGCCGCATCGTGAGAACTGTCATTGCCTGTCCGTGCCGCCCGCGGCCCGCAGCGCCCTGCGGACCGCGAGCTGCCTGGGACATGGGGTTGCCCGGGGCGAGCGGCTCTGCATGGGCGGGCCAGGCCTCCCTGGGATCAGGGTTGCCTGCCTGGTCGCCGGACATGATGATGACGATGCGACGGGACGCGAAGCGGCAGAAGGTGGATTCCGGCGCACCCCTACCTGGCGCGCCAAATGTCGGATTTCAGGTTCCGGCAGTAGCTCTAGGTTCGAACACTGGGGTGCGCGCGGAGATCTCGCCCTCTACCTACCTGCACCTCACCGCCTCGCTATGATCTAAGCTACGAAAGGAACACACAAGAGACACAGGGTTCATACTGGTTCAGGCCACCATTGTGGTGTAATACCCTACTCCAGTGTGTGGTGTGGTGGATTGCCTCTTGGGCTGATGATGAACAATACAAGGAAGAACAACCTCGCGAGGGTCTATTCTTGGCTGGTGCGATGAACTGCTAGGGGGAGTTCAGTCGCTCTTTCTACTGGTTTCCTGATGATGATTTTGATGCCTCTACCTTGTGGGTGGCTAGTCCTATTTATAGGAGGAGGCCCTGGGCCTCTTCCCAAATATTGAGCGGGAAGGGCGCCAACAACTGGCCATTTTGAAGGGGAACATCTAGTACACTTATCCTGACTAAAGTTGGTCCTCGTCTGTCAAAGGCTCTGGTGGTGACGCCGGCTTGGGCTCCACAATGACCTCCTTCCTGCCGTTGCGTCGGTCTTGGTCTTGTTGCACCGAAATGGATGCCTTTGCTCGATGCTCTCGCATGCGCTTTCTGCCTTTGCACCAAAGAGGAAAGGGAGGACACTGCGCGGGCTGGCACCCACCTGGCGCCCTTGGTCGTCATGGCTTGCGTCATGGGCACTGAGGGAGTCCTGGACTAGGGGGTGTTCGGATAGCTGAACTATCATCATCGGCCGGACTCCAAGACTATGAAGATACAAGATTGAAGACTTCGTCCCGTGTCCGGATGGGAATTTCCTTGGCGTGGAAGGCAAGCTCGGCGATACGGATATGTAGATCTCCTACCATTGTAACCGACTCTGTGTAACCCTAGCCCTCTCCGGTGTCTATATAAACCGGATGGCTTTAGTCCGTAGGAAAAACAACAATCATACCATAGGCTAGCTTCTAGGGTTTAGCCTCCTTGATCTCGTGGTAGATCTACTCTTGTAACACACATCATCAATATTAATAAAGTAGGACGTAGGGTTTTACCTCCATCAAGAGGGCCCGAACTTGGGTAAAACATCGTGTCCCTTGTCTCCTGTTACCATCCGCCTAGACGCACAGTTCGGGACCCCCTACCTGAGATCTGCCGGTTTTGACACCGACATTGGTGCTTTCATTGAGAGTTCCTCTGTGTCGTCACTGATAGGCTCGATGGCTTCTTCGATCATCAACAAAAACGCAGTCCAGGGTGAGACCTTCCTCCCCGGACAGATCTTCGTATTCGGCAGCTTTGCACTGAGGGCCAATTCGCTTGGCCATCTGGAGCAGATCGAAAGCTACGCCCCTGGCCGTCAGGTCAGATTTGGAAGTTTGAACTTCACGGCTGACATCCGCGGGGACTTGATCTTCGATGGATTCGAGCCACAGCCAAGCGTGCCGCACTGTCACGACGGGTATGATTTAGCTCTGCAGCCGGACAGTACCCTGGAGGCCGCACTCGAGTCCGCTCCAATCTTCAATTCGGTGCCGGCTGCGCAGATCGAGGACGGGTGGCTAGACACCGCCTCGAGGGCTGCAACCTCTACGGCGATAGAGCCGAACACTAACCTTGTCCCTCACTAAGCTCGTGACTCCGAGGTGCCGGACTCCTCGCTGGACTCCGAACCTCCCGCGCCCCCTCCGATCGGATCCGATTGGGCGCCGATCATGGAGTTCACTGCGGCGGACATCTTTCAACACTCACCTTTTGGCGACATCTTGGGTTCGCTAAAGTATCTCTCGTTATCAGGAGAGCCCTGGCCGGACTGTGGTCAGGACGGTTGGGATGCGGACAACGAAGAAATTCAAAGCCCACCCACCACCCACTTAGTAGCCACTGTCGACGATCTAACCGACATGCTAGACTATGACTCCGAAGACATCGACGGTATGGACGACGATGCCGGAGACAACCAAGAACCAGCGCCTACCGGCCACTGGAAAGCCACCTCATCATATGACATATACATGGTGGATATCCCAAAGGAGGGGAATGGCGAAGGAATAGCGGAGGATGACCCCTCCAAGAAACAGCCCAAGCGCCGGCGTCAGCGGCGCCGCTCTAAATCCCGCCACAGCAAGAATAAGATTCCGACACCGGAGATAATAACACCCCAGACAGTGCCGAAGACAACCCACTCCAGCAAGATTTAGCACAGGAGGACGGAGACGCCATCCCTCATGAGAGAGCGGCGGAAGAAGAGGTAGAGGATTATATGCCTCCCTCCGGAGACGAGGAAAGCCTCGACGACAACGAATTCGTCGTGCCTGAGGATCCCGTCGAACAAGAGCGTTTCAAATGCAGGCTTATGGCCACGGTAAACAGCCTCAAGAAAAAGCAGCAACAACTTAGAGCTGATCAAGATCTGGTAGCCGACAGATGGACTGAAGTCCTCGTGGCCGAAGAGCATGAGCTCGAACGCCCCTCCAAAAGCTACCCTAAACGCAAGCTGCTCCCCCGATTAGAGGAGGAGGCGTATGAACCTGCATCACCAGCAGAAAATACGGCTGACCGACCACCCCGTGGTCGCGACAGAGAGGCCTCTAGGCCCTTCACTAGAACCGTACCCCGGCATCGCTCGAAAAGCACAAGGCCACAGGGGAACGCTCCGGACTTGCGAGATAAATTGGAGGATAAGGCAAGACAATCAAGATCGATCTATGGATCGCGTGGGCGCCCCATGATACGCGACGACAACCGTCGCGCCGGACACAGCAAGTCCGGCCGGGCCGAACAAAATAGCCAAAGCTCTTTTGAGCTCCGTCGTGATATTGCCCAGTACAGAGGCGCCGCACACCCACTATGCTTCACAGATGAAGTAATGGATCATCAAATCCCCGAAGGGTTTAAACCCATGAATATTGAATCTTACGATGGCACAACAGACCCCGCAGTTTGGATCAAAGACTATCTCCTCCACATCCACATGGCTCGCGGTGACGATCTTCACGCCATTGGCTTAACAGCTTGCTAGCAGAGTCAATCGGGAGTTGGGAAGACCTGGAAGCTGCATTCCTCGATAACTTCCAAGGCACGTATGTGCGACCACCAGACGCTGATGACCTAAGCCACATAATTCAGTAGCCAGACGAATGGGCCAGACAATTCTGGACACGGTTCTTAACCAAGAAAAACCAAATCGTCGACTGTCCGGATGCGGAGGCCCTCGCGGCCTTCAAGCATAACATCCGCGATGAGTGGCTTGCCCGGAACCTGGGACAGGAAAAGCCAAAATCCATGGCAGCCCTCACATCACTCATGACCCGCTTCTACGCGGGTGAGGACAGCTGGCTAGCACGCAGCAACAACCTCAGCAAAAATTCTGGCAGTCCGGATATCAAGGACCGTAATGGCAGGTCACGTCGCAACAAAAATAAACGCGGCATTAATGGCGACAATAGTGAGGATATGGCAGTCAATGCCGGATTCAGAGGCTCTAAACCCGGTCAGCGGAAAAAGCCATTCAAAAGAACTACTCCGGGTCCGTCCAATTTGGACCAAATACTCGACCGCTCATGCCAGATACACGGCACCCCCGAAAAGCCAGCCAACCACACCAACAGGGACTGTTGGGTATTCAAGCAGGCAGGCAAGTTAATTGCCGAAAACAACGACAAGGGGCTGCATAGCGATGACCCGGAAGAGACCCGACCGCCGAACAATAGAGGACAGAAGGGTTTCCCCCCACAAGTGCGGACGGTGAACATGATATACGCAACACACATACCCAAAAGGGAGCGGAAGCGTGCACTCAGGGATGTATACGCGATGGAGCCAGTTGCCCCAAAGTTCAATCCATGGTCCTCCTGCCCGATCACTTTTGACCAAAGGGACCACCCCACCAGCATCCTCCACGGCGGGTTCGCCACATTGGTTTTAGACCTAATCGTCAATGGATTTCACCTCACCAGAGTCCTGATGGACGGCGGCAGCAGCCTGAACCTGCTTTATCAGGATACAGTGCACAAAATGGGCATAGACCCCTCAAGGATTAAACCAAGCAAGAAAACCTTTAAAGGCGTCATACCAGGTGTAGAAGCCAATTGTACAGGCTCAGTTACACTGGAAGTGGTCTTCGGATCCCCGGATAACTTCCGAAGCGAGGAGTTAATCTTCGACATAGTTCCGTTCCGTAGCGGCTATCATGCTCTGCTCGGACGTACCGCGTTTGCAAAGTTTAACGCGGTGCCACACTACGCATACCTCAAGCTCAAGATGCCAGGCCCTCGAGGAGTCATCACGGTCAACGGAAATACAGAACACTCTCTCCGAACGGAGGAACATACAGCGGCTCTCGCCGCAGAAGTACAGTGCAGCCTCTTAAGGCAATTCTTGAGTCCGGCCGTTAAGCGACCGGACACGGCTAAACGCGCCCGGAGTAACCTACAACAAGACCACCTGGCACGTTCCGAGCACGCATAGCAGTGCGGCCCCAACCCCAGCCCCTGCAAAACGTGAAGACAGGTCCTTCGTGTACACCATTACGCTTTGGAGATACCATGGGCATGGGGAGAGGGGCACGACCACGATAGGTCCAGAATGCGGCTCAACCACACCAGGGGCTCTCAAGTGTGTCGTTCTTTTTTTTACTTTTCCTTTTTATTTTTACCCACAGGACTCCGTTCGTCAGAGGCCCTGTCTGGTAGCAGACCTGCCGAACTCACGATGCAACAGCCAGGGAAGGAGAAAGGCTACAACGAATATCCAGGTGGTCTCCATTACGAGCATTAAATCTGTTTTATACACCATTCCGTAGCCTACCCCCTGGAGGGGGACATGTTTAATAGTCCCATCCCTTGCTTATCGCACCATTTGTATCGTTCTGCATTCACAGCAGTCTTTTCTTGAATAAGTAATGCAGCACCTTTTTGCTTCCAATTGCATTTCTTTCTTATACATATGTTCATTTATGACATGTTGCATCCGTACATTTTGGTACGGCTAAATACACCAGGGGCTTATGTTTCCCGCATCATGGTGTGATAAGTCCGAACACTTTCACAAGTGCGGCACCCCGAACATATAGCATTATATGCATCGGCTCCGAATCATGTCTTGGGTCAATAGTTGGGTTTGCCCGGCTCCCATGTTTTGGTACCTTACGTTCCGTTGTATGGGCTAAGGTAGCACTGGGAGAACCACTGTGATTGCGCCCCAGTTGAGCTGGGCGAGCGCCTCAGTGGAGAAAGCTAAAACTGACCATCATGATGAGGCGAGAGCCGGTCGCTGTTCGAGAGGTTTTTTGCGAGTCCCTAAAGACTTATGCCGCTTAGAGCGAGGAGCCAGCTTTGTCCGGCCCAGGCGTGGATAGCGCCCCAAATTCGGCCTTCCGAAGACTAGGGGCTTCGCCGAAATTTAAAATTATAGAATTCTATGGCTAAGTGAGAGTGTTCAAGCATTATAAGTCCGGTTGCCTTGTTCGTTGTGTTGAGCGCCTCCCTAGATGGACCCAAAAATGGGAACAAGAGTGCTCAAGTTTATCCCGAACACCACAGCACTCGTGGCATGGGGGCTGAAGCCAATGACTTGCCATCTCTCAAATTTGATAAACAGCCGCACAAAAGGTAATATTTTAAATTAACAAGCGTTGCTTAGCGCATATGAACTAAGTTTTCAGCGCACAGGATAACAAAATGCGAGTCTACTGAAATATTACATCTTTGGAGCACTCACCCGCAATAATGAGGGAACCCTTCAGGACACTCTTATAATACATCTCGGGCGTGCGGTGCTCCTTGCCCTGCGGTGGCGCGTCCGTCACAAGCTTTTGAGCATCCATCTTGCCCCAGTGCACCTTTGCGCGGGCAAGGGCCCGACGGGCACCTTCAATACAGGCGGAGTGCTTGATGACTTCAACCCATGGACACGCATCCACCAACCGCCGCACCAGGCCGAAGTAGCTCCCAGGCGTGGCCTCCTTAGGCCACAGCCGAACTATGAGGCCCTTCATGGCTTGTTCGGCCACCTTGTGGAGCTCGACCAGCTGCTTCAACTGGTCGCTAAGGGGCACCGGATGTCCGGCCTCAGCATACTGAGACCAGAAGACCTTCTCCGTCGAGCTCCCCTCCTCGGCCCTGTAGAAAGCGGCAGCATCAGACACGTTGCGGGGCAGATCTGCGAACGCTCCTGGAGAGCTCCGAATTCGGGTGAGTGATAGGCAATTCACACTCACATGCTTACTTTGCATGAAAAATGCCTTACCCGCCGCTATTTTCTTCAACGCCTCGACTTCCTGGAGGGCCTTATAGGCTTCTGCCTTAGCGGCTTTGGCACTCTCAAGAGCCGTTGCAAGCTCGGACTCTCGAGTCTTCGAGTCACGCTCCAAACTCTCGTGTTTTTCCACGAGAGCCTGGAGCTCTTGCCGCACCTCCGCCACCCGCGCCTCCTGCCTCTCTCACTCGGTGCACTCCGCGGCCGCATTGCGTTCAGCCGCGAACACCGCCTCCTTCAGGGTCGCCACCTCGTTAGTGGCCCCTGCAATACCCACGTTATCCTTGTCATTCTTCTTGCAACCAAAATCCTTTTCTGTAAGGTACAATTTTCATAAGGTGTTACTCACCTTCCTTGTCCTCGAGCTGCTTCTTGGCACGGCCGAGCTCGTTCTCGGACCGCTCGAGGCTTTGCTTCAAAGTATTGACCTCCGCAGTCAGTGCGGCAGAGGTCAGCAGCGCAGCCTGCAAATCCCATATTGACATATTTTTTATGACTCCTACGTATATCTTTTTAGATCCTCAGTCCGGCTTTTCTTTCCGAACGCCGAACCGAGCATCAGGGGCTACTGTCTATGCGGTACTATTTTACATATATCAAAATTCTTACCTCAAAGCCTGTTAGAAGGCTGCTGCAGGCTTCGGTTAGCCCGCTCTTGGCAAGCTGAACCTTCTGAATCACCGCACTCATAAGAGTGCGGTGTTCCTCTTTTATGGAGGCGCCATTGAGCGCCTCCAACAAGCTATCCGGTGCCTCCGGATGGATGGAGGCTGCCGGCGTCACAGTCTTGCCCTTCTCACGAAGGGGCCGCCCCCCGGACTCCGGAGCCACTACGGATTCCGGGGCCGAGTCCGGTGCAAAGTCCGGGAGGTTGTCCAGCGACACCTCTAGGCCCTCCTCCTCCTGGCGGGTCCCTTCCCGGGATCCCACCTCGGCGTCGTCCGCATCACGGGGGGTGGAGGCGGTCGGAAGAGAATCCATATCCGACGCACCCAAGGACCCGCTAGACGAAGCGGGAAGATCATCCTTGGGCGGACTGGAGGGTTGTATGCGGCATTAGAAAGACATTATGTGGCGAAAAGAAAAACCATGAAGGTATTCGGGAGTCCGGATACTTACGATCTCGCCAGGGGCTTGGCCCTTGGGGGCCAGTCCTCGTCGTCATCACTGGCGTTGGCAGAGCAGTCCGGGGAAAGAGTTTTTCCCTTCTTGGACCCTTCGGCCTCCCTCGTTGGGGAGGCCTTCCTTTTCTTCCCCCCCCCCCTGCTGGGGGAGAGGCTTTCTTCTTCTCCTCCTCGCCTTTGTGAGAGGAGTCGGCCTCGGAGTCATCATCTGATAACACCTGAAAACGGGAACTCTTCCGAGTGCCCGTGTCCTTCTTCTTGGCCTTCTTCTCCGGCACCATGTGGGGTGCCGGAGCCAGCAGCCCCGTTAAGCGGGCGTCCGCTGGGTCCTCTAGCAATGGGGCCAGACAGATAGTCTGTTCGGCCTTCGTCAGCTAGTCCTGTCAAAGGAAAGGGACTTTAGATCCCGCATAGAGTCAAACTATGGAAAACAAGCGTCCCGTAAAGGACAAAATCACTTACCTCGTCAGCCGGACGCTGCGAGCTGAATCCGCGATCTTCGATAGCGGATGCGGGAGCCTCGGCGCCCTTGAACAGCACCTTCCAGACATCTTCGTACGTAGTGTCGAAGAGCCCGCTCAAAGTCTGGTGCTGCGCCGGATCGAACTCCCACATGTTGAAGCCCCGTCGTTGGCACGGGAGAATCCGACGGGTGAGCATGACCTGGACTATGTTGACAAGCTTGAGCTTCTTGTCCACTAGCTTTTGGATGCAGGCTTGGAGTCCGGTCAGCTCCTCCGAATCACCCCATGTCCGTCCGCTCTCTTTCCAGGAGGTGAGCCGTGTGGGGATGCCAGATCTGAATTCGGGGGCCGCTGCCCATTCGGGGTCACGCGGCTCGGTGATGTAGAACCACCCCGATTGCCACCCCTTAATGAAGTGGGAAGCCCAGTCCGCAGAGGAAATGGGGAAGAAATACTACCCTCTCATGGAGCCTGGGGGTGGGGATGAGCTCTCCCTCATCGGGGAGCCGATGTGCGATGTTGCTCGACAAATATCCGGCGCTGCGCAGCTTCTGGATGTGCCCCTCCATGACGGAGGAGGCCATCCACTTGCCTCCCGCTCCGGACATAGTTGGAGAAGGTTGAGGTGAGATGTGCGGACTTGGGCGCTGGAGCTCGAGTTCGCGGAGATGGATAAGCCAAGGAGGAAGAAGGCGCAGGTAAAAGGGTTGGATCTTTATCCCCTTATATGGGCGGACAACAACATGTGTCCCCACCGGCCTGATAAAACTGGCTTATCTCCCAAGCGCCGCAATCAATGGCGCGGTTGGGTTACCCACGTCCGTATTGATGGGAATCCCGGAATAAGGGGAACACGATCTCTGCTTCGACAAGACGTGCCAAGGAAACCGCTTCGCTAAACGCGCTGAGGTGGTACGATAAAAACAATTTGAGTAAAGGCTTGGTAGTGGTGTGACGTCACGCCACCAAATACGTCAGCAGATTGAACTGGTGTGAATATTATTCTCTCTACGGTGGTACATGGAATTTATTTTGCAGAGCCGGACACTATCCTGGTGTTCACAATCTTCTATAAATTATTCGGAGGAGGAACCCACCTTACAATGCCGAAGACAATATGCGCGCCGGACTCGTCGTCATTGAAGCCTGGTTCAGGGGCTACTGAGGGAGTCCTAGACTAGGGGGTGTCCGGATAGCCGAACTATCATTATCGGCCGGACTCCAAGACTATGAAGATACAAGATTGAAGACTTCGTCCCGTGTACGGATGGGACTTTCCTTGGCGTGGAAGGCAAGCTTGGCGATACGGATATGTAGATCTCCTACCATTGTAACCGACTCTGTGTAACCCTAGCCCTCTCCGGTGTCTATATAAACCGGATGGCTTTAGTCCATAGGACAAACAACAATCATACCATAGGCTAGTTTCTAGGGTTTAGCCTCCTTGATCTTGTGGTAGATCTACTCTTGTAACACACATCATCAATATTAATCAAGCAGGATGTAGGGTTTTACCTCCATCAAGAGGGCCCGAACCTGGGTAAAACATCGTGTCCCTTGTCTCCTGTTACCATCCGCCTAGACGCACAGTTCGGGACCCCCTACCCGAGATCCGCCGGTTTTGACACCGACAGGCACCTCGTGAGGTACCCCGCCTTGATCTCTCCGCCTCCTCGCGAGCCAGCCTAACGAGGTCGTGCCTGAGGAAGCTTCCTGTCATCCACCCCGCGAGGCTTGGCCCCTCGCGAGGGTCTTGAGCTCGTGCTGATGAAGATGGGCCATGCTGGGCCGCCCCTTGAGCCACGCCGCAGGCCGCAGGCAGGCAAGTCTGGGGACCCCTGTTCCCAGAATGCCGACAAAGGTGGTTTCTCAATATTAGTAGTAGGAAAAACACGCGGTTAATTATACCTGACTCCTTACTTTAGGTATTATACCTGACTCCTTACCTTCATCGATTTCCCAATCTTCAGAGTTGCATTTAATTCTTTCCAATAAATCCCATCTAAATTCAATAGTATTCATCATAAAAGAACCAGTACAATAAGTATCGAGCATGGAACGATTATTGAGAGAAAGCGGAGCATAAAAATATTGAATAATAATTTCTCTTGAGAACTCATGATTGGGGCATGAATATAACATTGACTTAAGCCACCCCAATCTTGAGCGATACTTTCTCCTTCGCGAGGCCAAAAATTATATATATAATTATGATCATGATGAACCAGATGCATAGGATAATACTTCTGATGAAATTACAATTTCAATCGGTTGTAGTTCCATGATCCTATATCATCACATAGCCTAAACCATGTAAATGCCTTTCCCTTCAAAGATAAAGGGAAGACCTTCTTCTTGACGACATCCTCGGGCATACTTTCAAGCTTAAATAATCCACAAACTTCATCCACATAGATTAGGTGCATATCGGGATGTAATGTTCCATCTGCTGTACAGGGATTAGCTAGAAGTTTCTCTATCATACCCGAAGGAATTTAAAAATAAATATTTTCAGTAGGTTCAGTAGGTTGAGGAGCAACTCTTTGCACTTCTGGTCGGGGTGAAGATACCCCGAACAAGCCCGTCAAAGGATAATTTTCCATAGTAACAAGTGACAGTAAATTTCAGCACACTATATAAATGTTTCCTTACCAAATTCCACCTACCAAAGGCGCTTCACTCCCCGGCAACGGCGCCAGAAAAGAGTCTTGATGACCCACAAGCATAGGGGATCTATCATAGTCCTTTCGATAAGTAAGAGTGTCGAACCCAATGAGGAGCAGAAGGAAATGACAAGCGGTTTTCACTAAGGTATTCTCTGCAAGCACTGAAATTATCGCTAATAGATAGTTTTGTGATAAGGTAATTCGTAACGGGTAACAAGTAACAAAAGTAACAAAGGTGCAGAAAGGTGTCCCAATCCTTTTTATAGCAAAGGAGAAGCCTAGACAAACTCTTATATAAAGCAAAGCGCTCCCGTGGACACATGGGAATTACTGTCAAGCTAGTTTTCATCATGCTCATATGATTCGCGTTCATTACTTTGATAAGTTGGTATGTGGGTGGACCGGTGCTTGGGTACTGCCCTTCCTTGGACAAGCATCCCACTTATGATTAACTCCTCCATCAAGCATACGCAACTACGAAAGAAGAATTAAGGTAAACCTAACCATAGCATGAAACATATGGATCCAAATCAGCCCCTTACGAAGCAACACATAAACTAGGGTTTAAAGCTTCTGTCACTCTAGCAACCCATCATCTACTTATTACTTCCCAATGCCTTCCCCTAGGCCCAAACAATGGTGAAGTGTCATGTAGTCGACGTTCACATAACACCATTAGAGAAGAGACAACATACATCTCATCAAAATATCGAACGAATACCAAATTCACATGATTACTTATAACAAGACTTCTCATACGTCCTCAGGAACAAACATAAGTACTCACAAATCATATTCATGTTCATAATTATAGGGGTATTGAATAGCATTAAGGATCTGAACATATGATATTCTACCGAATAAACCAACTAGCATCAACTACAAGGAGTAATCAACACTACTAGCAAACCACAGGTACCAATCTGAGGTTTTGATACAAAGATCAGATACAAGAGATGAACTAGGGTTTGAGAGGAGATGGCGCTGGTGAAGATGTTGATGGAGATTGACCCCGTCCTGATGAGAGGATCAATGGTGATGAAGATGGCGATGATTTTCCCCTCCCGGAGGGATGTTTCCCCGGCAGAACAGCTCCGCCGGAGCCCTAGATTGGTTCCGCCAAGATTCTGCCTCGTAACGGCAGCACTTTGTCCCGAAAGCTTCCTTATGATTTTTTCCAAGGCAAAAGACACCATATAGCAGAATATGGGCATCGGGGGGTTGCTAGGTGGCCCATGAGGCAGGAGGGCACGCCCAGGGGGTAGGGCGCGTCCTCCACCTTCGTGGCTGCTGGGTGGCCCCCCTCTGGTGCTTTCTTCGCCCAATATTTTTAATATATTCCAAAACTGACTTTCTGGAGTTTCAGGACTTCTGGAGTTGTGCGGAATAGGTCTCTAATATTTGCTCCTTTTCCATCCCAGAATTCCAGCTGTCGGCATTCTCCCTCTCCATGTGAACCTTGTAAAATATGAGAGAAAGGCATAAGTATTGTGACATAACATGTAGTAACATCCCATAATGCAATAAATATTGATATGAAAGCATGATGCAAAATGGATGTATCAACTACTAGTACATACTCCAAATACTGATGTATATAGACGTATTTAATTTTAGAGTGTAGATTCACTCATTTTGCTCCGTATGTAGTCCATATTGAAATGAACATAGTAGTACACACTCTCCCTAGCCCCTCGACCCTAGCCCATGTGGTGGATTGATACGTCCATTTTGCATCATGCTTTTATATAAATATTTATTGTATTATGGGCTGTTATTACACGTTATATCTCAATAATTATGGCTATTCCCTCTTATTTTACAAGGTTTATCATGAAGAGGCGGGATGCCGGTAACTGGAATTCTGGCTGGAAAAGGAGCAAATATTGGAAACTTGTTCTGCAGTGCTCCAAAAAATCCTAAAACTCCACGAAACATGTTTTTGGAATTAATAAGAATTATTGAGCAAAAGAAATACATCAGGGGGCCCACACCCTGGCCAAGAGGGTGGGGGGCGCGCCCACCCCTACTGGGCGCGCCCCCTATCTCATGGCCCCCCTGGTGGCCCCCCGGTGTCCATCTTCTGCTATATGAGGGATTTTACCCTGGAAAAAATCGTGGGCAAGCTTACGGGACGAAACTCCGCCGCCACGAGGCGGAACCTTGGCGGAACCAATCTAGAGCTCCGGCAAAGCTGTTCTGTCGGGGACACTTCCCTCCGGGAGGGGGAAATCATCACCATCATCATCACCAATGATCCTCTCGTCGGGAGGGCGTCAATCTCCATCAACATCTTCACCAGCACCATCCCCTCTCCAAACCCTAGTTCATCTCTTGTATCCAATCTTGTATCAAAACCACAAATTGGTACCTGTGGGTTGCTAGTAGTGTTGATTACTCCTTGTAGTTGATGCTAATTGGTTTACTTGGTGGAAGATCATATGTTCAGATCCTTTATGCATATTATTACTCCTCTCATTATGAACATGAATATGCTTTGTGAGTAGTTACGTTTGTTCTTGAGGACATGGGCGAAGTCTTGCTATTAGTAGTCATGTGAATTTGATATTCGTTCGATATTTTGATGAGATGTATGTTGTCGTTTCCTCTAGTGGTGTTATGTGAACGTCGACTACATGACACTTCACCATTATTTGGGCGTAGAGGAAGGCATCGGGAAGTAATAAGTAGATGATGGGTTGCTAGAGTGACCGAAGCTTAAACCCAAGTTTATGCGTTGCTTTGTTAGCGGCTGATTTGGATCCATATGTTTAATGATGTGGTTAGGTTTACCTTAATACTTCTTTTGTAGTTGCGGACACTTGCAATAGGGGTTAATCATAAGTAGGATGCTTGTCCAAGTAAGGGAGTACCCAAGCACCGGTCCACCCACATATCAAATTATCAAAGTACCGAACGCGAATCATATGAACGTGATGAAAACTAGCTTGACGATAATTCCCATGTGTCCTCAGGAGATCCTTCCTCATTATAAGAAATTGTCCAGGCTTATCCTTTGCTACATAAAGGATTGGGCCACTGATAACCCACAAGTGTAGGGGATCGCAACAGCTTTCGAGGGTAAAGTATTAAACCCAAATTTATTGATTCGACACAAGGGGAGCCAAAGAATATTCTTGAGTATTAGCAGTTGAGTTGTCAATTCAACCACACCTGGATAACTTAGTATCTGCATCAAAGTATTTAGTAGCAAAGTAGTATGGTAATAAAGGTAACAGTGGCAAAAGGAAAGATAATAGTTTTGGGGTTTTTGTAGTAGTTGTAATAGTAGCAATGGAAAAGTAAATAAGCGAAGAACAATACGTGAAAAGCTCGTAGGTAATGGATCAGTGATGGATAATTATGCCGGATGCGATTCCTCATGTAATAGCTATAACATAGGGTGACACAGAACTAGCTCCAGTTCATCAATGTAATGTAGGCATGTATTTCGTAAATAGTCATACATGCTTATGGAAAAGAACTTGCATGACATCTTTTGTCCTACCCTCCCGTGGCAGTGGGGTCCTAGCGGAAACTAAGGGATATTAAGGCCTCCTTTTAATAGAGAACCGGACCAAAGCATTAACACATAGTGAATACATGAACTCCTCAAACTACGGTCATCACCGAGAAGTATCTCGATTATTGTCACTTCGGGGTTGTCGGATCATAACACATAATAGGTGACTATAGACTTGCAAGATAGGATCAAGAACACACATATATTCATGAAAACATAATAGGTTCAGATCTGAAATCATGGCACTCGGGCCCTAGTGACAAGCATTAAGCATAGCAAAGTCATAGCAACATCAATCTCAGAACATAGTGGATACTAGGGATCAAACCCTAACAAAATTAACTTGATTACATGGTAAATCTCATCCAACCCATCACCGTCCAGCAAGCCTACGATGGAATTACTCACACACGGCGGTGAGCATCATGAAATTGGTGATGGAGGATGGTTGATGATGACGGCAGCGAGGAAGCTCCCTCTCCGGAGCCTCGAACAGACTCCAGATCAGCCCTCTCGAGAGATATTAGGGCTTGGCGGAGGCTCCGTGTCGTAAAACGCGATGAAACTTTCTCTCTGATTTTTTTCTCCGCGAGACAGAATATATGGAGTTGGAGTTGAGGTCGGCGGAGCTCCAGGGGGGCCACGAGATAGGGGGGCGCGCCCTATAGGGGGGCGTGCCCCCTGTCTCGTGGACAGGGTGTGGGTCCCTGGTGTATTTCTTTCTCCCAGAAATTCTTATTAATTCCGAAAAGTGCCTCCGTGGATTTTCAGGACATTCCGAGAACTTTTCTTTTCTACACATAAAACAACATCATGGCAGTTCTGCTAAAAACAGCGTCAGTCCGGGTTAGTTTCATTCAAATCATGCAAGTTAGTGTCCAAATCAAGGGCAAAAGTGTTTGTAAAAGTAGATACGTTGGATACGTATCAACTCCCCCAATCTTAAACCTTTGCTTGTCCTCAAGCAATTCAGTTGATAGACTGAAAGTGACAAAGAAAAACTTTTACAAACTCTGTTTGCTCTTGTTGTTGTAAACATGAATAGCCATCATTCAAGTTTCAGCAAATATTATGAACTAACCATACTCATAATAACACTTAGGGCTCACAATTACTCATATCAATAGCATAATCAGCTAGCGAGCCGTAATAATAAAACTCGGATGACAACACTTTGTCAAAACAATCATTACATGATATAACAAAATGGTACCTCGCTAGCCCTTTCTGAGACCGCAAAACATAAATGCAGAGAACCTTTAAATATCAAGGACTGACTAAACATTGTAATTCATGGTAAAAGAGATCCAGTCAAGTCATACACAATATAAACCAATAGTAATGAATGCAAATGACAGTGTGCTCTCCAGCGGGTGCTTTTTAATATGAAGGGTGATGACTCAACATAAAAGTAAATAGATAGGCCCTTCGCAGAGGGAAGCAGGGATTTGTAGAGGTGCCAGAGCTCGATTTTAAAATAGAGATTGAATAACATTTTGAGCGGCATACTTTCACTGTCAACGCAACAACTATGAGATGGTTGTATCTTCCATACTACATGCATTATAGGCAGTTCCCAAATAGAATGGTAAAGGTTTATACTCCCCCAACTACCAACAAGCTTCAATCCATGGCTTTCTCGAAACGACGAGTGCCTCCAACTAACAACAGCCCTGGGGGAGGTTTGTTCAATTATTTTGATTTGCTTTGATCTTTTTGGATCATGGGACCGGGCATCCCGGTTACCAGCCCTTTCTCGTGAATGAGGAGCGGAGTCCACTCCTCTTGAGAATAACCCACCTAGCATGGAATATATAGGCAGCCCTAGTTGTAACATGAGCTGCTCGAGCATACAAAACGGAATTTCATTTGAATGTTTGGAGTTTGGCACATACAAATTTACTTGGAACGGCAGGTAAATACCGCATATAGGAAGGTGTAGTGGACTCATATGGAACAACTTTGGGGTTTAAGGATTTTGGATGCACAAGCAGTATTCCCGCTTAGTACAGGTGAAGGCTAGCAAAAGACTGGGAAGCGACCAACTGAGAGAGCGACAACTGTCATAAACATGCATTAAAATTAATTCACACTGAATACAAGCATGAGTAGGATATAATCCACCATGAACATAAATATCATGAAGGCTTTGTTGATTTGATTCAACTACCTGCGTGAACATGTGCCAAGTCGAGTCACTCAATTCATTCAAAGGAGGATACCATCCCATCATACCACATCATAATCATTCTAATAACATGTTGGCACGCAAGGTAAACCATTATAACTCATAGGTAATCAAGCATGGCACAAGCAACTATGATCTCTAAATGTCATTGCAAATATGTTTACTTCATAATAAGCTGACTCAGAAACGATGAACTCATCATATTTACAAAAACAAGAGAGGTCGAGTTCATACCAGCTTTTCTCCTCCCAATAAGTCCATCATATACCGTCATTATTGCCTTTCACTTGCATGACCGAACGATGTGTATAATAATAAGAGTGCACGTGCATTGGACTAAGCTGGAATCTGCAAGCATTCAACTCAAAAGACAAGACAAGTAATATGGGCTCTAAGTTAAATAAACAATCATGCATATGAGAGCCACTAAACATTTTCGATATGGTCTTCTCGACCCCCCAAAGGAAAGAAAAGAAAATAAAACTATTTACACGGGAAAGCTCCCAACAAGTAAGAAGAAGAACTAGAGATCTTTTCGGGTTTTCATTTTAATTTCTACTACAAGCATGGAAATTGAACTAACTATTTTTTTGGTTTTCCTTATGGTTTATCAGACACACAAGAAGAAAACTAGAAAAAGAAATTTAAACTAGCATCGATAATACAATGAAAGAGTATGAGCACCGACGACTAGTGTGTGAACATGAACGTAAAGTCGGTGAGAAATACGTACTCCCCCAAGATTAGGCCTTTGGCCTAAGTTGGTCTAATTTCAAGGATGGCCTGGCTGATATCAGTAGTTGTAACCAGGGTCATACTGAGATGCAGCGGCAACCGCCTCCTGAGCTGCGGCATGTTGGCGAGCTGCCTCTGCTCTCCCCTCGTGTTCAGTTGCTTCCTCCCTGGTAACAACAAGTCTTCCTTTTGGCTGATAATCAAAAAGGAGAGGATCGGGAAGAGTAACATGGACGACGTTGCGTCTGTTATAGATAGTCGATAATGGAGGAATTGTTCATTCCTCCTAAGAAAATGATGATTAACCATAGCGTCATAATCTAAATAAGCAGGAGGTATCATCATATCCCCCTCTCGTGGGGCTATACCAAGAAAATTAGCCACACGAGTTGCATAAATTCCTCCAAATAAATCTCCCTTTCTACTATTATTCTGCAACCTACATGCAACTATTGCCCCCAAGTTATAACCTTTATAACCTAACACAGCACTCTTGAGGACACAAAGATCAGGGACACACATATGACATGCTTCGTCTTTACCGTTGATGCATCCACCAATGAAGAGAGCAAAATAATGTATAGCAGGAAAATGAATGCTCCCTATGGTAGCTTGTGCTATGTCCCTAGATTCTCCCACAGTAATACTGGCAAGGAAATCTCTAAATTCAGATTTGTGAGGATCATTAATATTACCCCACTGTGGAAGTTTGCAAGAAGTTGTAAAATCCTCTAAGTCCATGGTATAAGATATATCATAAATATCAAATAGGACACTAGGAGAATTACGCGTACAGTTATATTTAAACCTCCTCACAAAGGAATCAGTTAATTGATAGTACTGAGGACACTTATCTTGTAAGAAGTCCTCCAGCTCAGCATTACGCACATATGTGTCAAATTCCTCCTTAAAGCCTGATTCGACCATAAAATCATCGGATGGCCACTCACAAGCTCGTACATCCGCGTCCCTCGGTAATTCAACATCTTGCTCGTGCATAGCAATCCTGGGCCCTTTCTTTACCGAGGAACCAACCTGGTACATTCTCCTAGACATAATTCTTTTTCTGAAAAATTTCTGACATTTTAGTAACTTCAAAATAAAAGTGAATAAAACTTAACATGAATGGTAGCAACTACTCCTACAAGTGCCTAGAGCCCATATCATGCATTAGAATTGATTGGGACCTCATAAATTTAACATGCAAGCTCAAGAACATGGTCACCTATGCAACAAAAATTTGCAATGAATAAAGCACTAGAACAAAAACTAATTGGACCAATGGAGGAGTCACATACCAAGCAATAATCTCCCAAAGCAGTTTTGTGAATGGAGCTTTGAGCAAGGAGATCGAAAATCGCAGCAAAATGAGCTAGAACTCGTGTTTGAGCTGGATGGGGATTTTTTTGGGTAGAAGATGAAGTGTGTGGGTGCTGGCATAAGTGGAGGGGGACCACCAGGGGCCCACGAGACAGAGGGCGCACCCAGGGAGAGGGGGCGCGCCCTCCACTCTCGTGGCCTGGTGCTTGCCCCTCCTGTAGTGTTTTCAGTGCCTAAAATCCTCAAATAATCCATAAAAAATCACACTAAATTTTCAAGGCATTTGGAGCACTTTTATTTTTGGAATATTTTTTAATGCACGGATAATTCAGAAAACAGACGAATAATACTATTTTTGCTTTATTTATTTTAAATAACAAAAAGTAAAAAGAGGGTACAGAAGGTTGTGCCTTCTAGTTTCATCCATCTCATGATCATCAAAATGAATCCACTAACAAGGTTGATCAAGTCTTGTTAACAAACTCATTCCGAATAACACAAAATCGGAGAAATTTCGAAAAACACTAAGTTACATCAACGGGGATATGAAAATCCCCAACAATAAGAATATCATACTTTTTCTTGACAGTAGGGACAGGAAATTCAAAACCTCCAATAACGATAGTTGGAACTTTTCCAATAGAATTGATGCTATGAACTTGAGATTGTTTCCTCAGAAAGTGTACTGTATGCTCATTACCATTAACATGAAAAGTGACATTGCCTTTGTTGTAATCGATAACAGCCCCTACAGTATTCAAAAAAGGTCTACCAAGGATAATAGACATACTATCGTCCTCGAGAATATCAAGAATAACAAAGTCCGTTAAGATAGTGACATTTGCAACCACAACAGGCACATCCTCACAAATACCGATAGGTATAGCAGTTGATTTATCAGCCATTTGCAAAGATATTTCAGTAGGTGTCAACTTATTCAATTCTAGTCTACGATATAAAGAGAGAGGCATAACACTAACACCGACTCCAAGATCACATAAAGCAGTTCTAACATAATTTCTTTTAATGGAGCATGGTATAGTTGGTACACCCGGATCTCCAAGTTTCTTTGGTATTCCACCCTTAAAAGTGTAATTAGCAAGCATGGTGGAAATTTCAGCTTCCGGTATCTTTCTTTTATTTGTAATGATATCCTTCATATACTTAGCATAAGGATTTACTTTCAGCATATCAGTTAAGCACATATGTAATAAAATAGGTCTAATCATTTCAGCAAAGCGCTCAAAATCCTCATCATCCTTTGACTTGGATGGTTTAGGAGGAAAGGGCATGGGTTTCTGAACCCATGGTTCTCTTTCTTTACCGTGCTTCCTAGCAACAAAATCTCTCTTATCATAACGTTGATTCTTTGATTGTGGGTTATCAAGATCAACAGCAGGTTCAATCTCTACATCATTGTTTTTGCTAGGTTGACCATCAACACGAACATTATTATTAACATTATCACTAGCTTCATGTTCATAACGTGATTGAGTTTCAGCATCAGAAATAGAAATATCATTGGGATTATCAGGTGTGTCTACAGTAGGTTCACTAGAAGCATGCAAAGTTCTATCGTTTTTCTTTTTCTTCTTTTTAGAAGAACTAGGTGCCTCTAAATTATTTCTTTGAGAATCTTGCTCGATTCTCTTAGGGTGGCCTTCAGGATACAAAGGTTCCTGAGTCAGTCTACCAGTTCTAGTAGCCACTCTAACAGCAAAGTCATTTTTATTATTTAATTCCTCAAGCAAATCATTTTGAGCTTTAAGTACTTGCTCAGCTTGAGTAGCAACCATAGACGCATATTTGCTAATGAGTTGGAGTTCACCTTTAACTCTAGCCATATTATCGCTCACGCGTCCTACCTCGAAAGCATTATTCTTTAACTCTCTACCAACATAAGCATTAAAACTTTCTTGTCTAGCCATAAAGTCATCAAATTCATCTAAGCAAGGGCTATGAAATTTAGTAGAGGGGACTTCAAATTTATCATATCTATAGAGAGAATTTACCTTTACTACCTGTGTTGGGTTATCAAGACAATGTGGTTCTTCAACAGGCGGCATATTAAGACCATGTATTTCTTCAATAGGAGGTAAATTCTTAATATCTTCAGCTTTAATACCTTTTTCTTTCATTGATTTCTTTGCCTCTTGCATATCTTCAGGACTGAGAAATAAAACACCTCTCTTCTTCGGATTGGGTTTAGGAATAGACTCAGGGGTTGGCTCAATTGGTTCAGGAATTGCCTCAGGAATTGGCTCAGGAAGAGTCCAATTATTCTCATTAGTCAACATATTATTCAATAGCAATTCAGCTTCGTCGAATGTTCTTTCCCTGAAAACACAACCATCACAACTATCCAAGTAGTCCTTGGAAGCATCGGTTAGTCCATTATAAAAGATATCAAGTATTTCATTTTTCTTGAGAGGATGATCAAGCAAAGCATTAAGTAACCGGAGAAGCCTCCCGCATGCTTGTGGGATACTCTCTTCTTTGATTTGCACAAACTTATATATTTCCCGCAAGGCAGCTTGTTTCTTATGAGCAGGGAAATATTTAGCAGAGAAGTAATAAATCATATCCTAGGGACTACGCACACAACCAGGAGCAAGAGAATTATACCAAGTCTTAGCATCGCCCTTTAACAAGAACGAAAATATCTTAAGGATATAAAAATAGCGAGATCTTTCGTCATGAGTAAACAAGGTAGCTATATCATTCAAGTTGGTAAGATGTGCCACAACAGTTTCAGATTCAACTGGAGTAATAATCTCAGGATCAATAGAGAATTCATAATCCTTAACAATAACACAGATAGGTGAAGTAGCAAAAGTAGGGTCAGGTTTCATTCTAGCATTAAGAGACTGTTGCTTCCATTTAGCTAATGATTTCTTAAGATCATATCTATCATTGCAAGCAAAGATAGCTCTAGCAGCTTCTTCATTCATAACATAACCCTCATTCATAACATAATAAATCATTGGGAGAATTTTCATCATCACTATCATCAATAATAGCATCTTCAATATTTTCATTCCCCCTAACTCTAGCAAGTTGTTCATCAAGAAATTCACCTGATGGCAAAGTAGTATCACGCACAGAAGTAGTTTCATCATGCATAGCAGAAGTGGCATCATCAATAACATGTGACATATCAGAATTCATAGCAGTGGTAGGTTTAGATGTCGCAAGCTTACTAATAATGGAAGGAGAATCTAGTGCAGAGCTAGATGGCAGTTCCTTACCTCCCCTCATAGTTGAGGGATAGATCTTGGTTTTAGCATCTTTCAAGTTCTTCATAGTGATCAACAGATATAAATCCCAAGTGACTCAGAGAATAGAGCTATGCTCCCCGGCAACGGCGCCAGAAATTAGTCTTGATAACCCACAAGTGTAGGGCATCGCAACAGCTTTCGAGGGTAAAGTATTCAACCCAAATTTATTGATTCAACACAAGGGGAGCCAAAGAATATTCTTCAGTATTAGCAGTTGAGTTGTCAATTCAACCACACCTAAATAACTTAGTATCTGTAGCAAAGTATTTAGTAGCAAAGTAGTATGGTAATAAAGGTAACAGTGGCAAAAGTAAAGATAATAGTTTTTGGGTTTTTGTAGTAGTTGTAACAGTAGCAACAGAAAAGTAAATAAGCGAAGAACAATACGTGAAAAGCTCATAGGCAATGGATTAGTGATGGATAATTATGCCAGATGCGATTCCTCATGTAATAGCTATAACATAGGGTGACACAGAACTAGCTCCAGTTCATCAATGTAATGTAGGCATGTATTCCGTAAATAGCCGTACGTGCTTATGGAAAAGAACTTGCATGACATCTTTTGTCCTACCCTCCTGTGGCAGTGGGGTCCTAGCGGAACTTAAGGGATATTAAGGCCTCCTTTTAATAGAGAACCGGACCAAAGCATTAACACATAGTGAATACATGAACTCCTGAAACTACGGTCATCACCGAGAAGTATCCCGATTATTGTCACTTCGGGGTTGTCAGATCATAACACATAATAGGTGACTATAGACTTGCAAGATAGGATCAAGAACACACATATATTCATGAAAAAATAATAGGTTCAGATATGAAATCATGGCACTCGGGCCCTAATGACAAGCATTAAGCATAGCAAAGTCATAGCAACATCAATCTCAGAACATAGTGGATACTAGGGATCAAACCCTAACAAAACTAACTTGATTACATGGTAAATATCATCCAACCCATCACCGTCCAACAAGCCTACGATGGAATTACTCACACACATCGGTGAGCATCATGAAATTGGTGATGGAGGATGGTTGATGATGACGACGGCGACGAATCCCCCTCTCCGGAGCCCCGAACGGACTCCAGATCAGCCCTCCCGAGAGAGATTAGGGCTTGGCGGCGGCTCCATGTTGTAAAACTTGATGAAACTTTCTCTCTGATTTTTTTCTCCACGAGAGGGAATATATGGAGTTGGAGTTGAGGTCGGCGGAGCTCCAGGGGGGCCACGAGATAGGGGGGCGTGCCCTTGTCTTGTGGACAGGGTGTGGGCCCCCTGGTGTATTTTTTTCACCCAGAAATTCTTATTAATTCCAAAAAGTGCCTCCGTGGATTTTCAGGACATTTCGAGAACTTTTCTTTTCTACACATAAAACAACATCATGGCAGTTCTGCTGAAAACAGCGTCATTCCGGGTTAGTTTCATTCAAATCATGCAAGTTGGAGTCCAAAACAAGGGTAAAAGTGTTTGAAAAAGTAGATACATTGGAGACGTATCAGCAACCTTGCTGCACTTTATTTACTTTCATTGCTTGTTACTCCTTACAATTTATCTTATCACAAAACTATCTATTACCTACAATTTCAGTGCTTGTAGAGAAAACCTTACTGAAAACCTCTTATCATTTCCTTCTGCTCCTCATTGGGTTCGACACTCTTACTTATCGAAAGGACTACGATAGATCCCCTACACTTGTGGGTCATCAAGACTCTTTTCTGGCGCCGTTGCCGGGGAGTGAAGCGCTTTTGGTGAGTGGAACTTAGTAAGGAAACATTTATATAGTGTGCTGAAATTTTCTGTTACTTGTCACTATGGAAACTAATCCTTTGAGGGGCTTGTTCGGGGTATCTTCACCCTGAACAGAAGAGCAAAGAGTTGCTCCTCAACCTACTGAACCTACTGAAAATATTTACTTTGAGATTCCTTCGGGTATGATAGAGAAACTGCTAGCTAATCCATTTACAGGAGATGGAACATTGCATCCCGATTTACACCTTATCTTTGTGGATGAAGTTTGTGGATTATTTAAGCTTGCAGCTATTCCCGATGATGTTGTCAAAAGGAAGGTCTTCCCTTTATCTTTGATGGGATATGCATTGACATGGTATAGGCTATGTGATGATACGAGATCTTGGAATTATAAACGATTGAAGTTGGAATTTCACCAGAAGTTTTATCCTATGCACCTTGTTCATCGTGATCGTAATTACATATATAATTTCTGGCCTCGCGAAGGAGAAAGCATCTCTCAAGCTTGGGGGAGGCTTAAGTCAATGTTATATTCATGCCCCAATCATGAGCTCTCTCGAGAAATGATTATTCAAAATTTTTATGCTCGGCTTTCTCTCAATGATCGCAACTTGCTTGATACTTCCTGTGCTGGTTCTTATATGCTAAAGACTATTGATTTCAAATGGGACTTATTGGAAAGAATTAAACGCAAATCTGAAGATTGGGGTTCCGACAATGGTAAGGAGTCAGGTATGACACCTAAGTTTGATTGTGTTAAATCTTTTATGGATACCGATGCTTTTCATGAATTTAGCGCTAAATATGGACTTGACTCTGAGATAGTAGCTTCTTTCTGTGAATCTTTTGCTATGCACATTGATCTCCCTAAAAAGAAATGATTTAAATATAATCCTCCCGTTGAAGTGAAAGTAGTTGCATTACAGTTGAGGAAAAGACTATCACCTATAGTGATCCTATTGTTCCTACTACTTATGTTGAGAAACCTCCTTTCCCTGTTAGGATAAAGGATCATGCTAAAACTTCAACTGTTGTTTGTAAGAGTAATACTAGGACTTATACACCTCCTGAGCAAATCAAAGTTGAACCTAGTATTGCTATGGTTAAAGATCAGTTGGATGATGATTTAGATGGGCATGTTATTTATTTCTGTGGTGAGACTGCTAATATTGCTAGACCAGATACTAAGATACATAGACCTGTCGTAGGCATGCATGTTATTTCTGTTAAAATAGGAGATCATTGTTATCATGGCTTATGTGATATGGGTGCTAGTGCTAGTGCAATATCCTATGATTTATATAAAGAAATTATGCACAAAATTGCCCCGTTGAATTAGAAGACATTGATGTTACTATTAAGCTTGCTAATAGGGATACCATTAAACCAGTCGGGATAGTTAGAGATGTTGAAGTCTTGTGTGGGAAGGTTAAATACCCTGCTGATTTTCTTGTTCTTGGTTCCCCACAAGATGATTTTTGTCCCATTATTTTTGGTAGACCCTTCTTGAATACTGTTAAAGCTAAGATTGACTGTGAAAAGGATACTGTTGAAATTTGCTTGGGGGATATGAAACATGAGTTTAATTTTGCTAAATTTCGTAGATAGCCCCGTGATAGAGAATCACCTAGTAAGGATGAGATTATTGGTCTTGCTTCTATTTTCCGTGCCTCCTACTGATCTGTTAGAACAATATTTGCTAGACCATGAAAATAATATGTTTATGAAGGAAAGAAGGGAAATAGATGAAGTGTTCCTTAAACAGGAACCTATGCTGAAACATAACCTTCCCATTGAAATTGTTGGGGATCCCCCTCCACCCAAGGGTGATCTCATGTTTGAACTCAAACCATTACCTAATAATCTTAAGTATGCTTATCTTGATGAGAAGAAAATATATCCTGTTATTATTAGTGCTAACCTTTCAGAGCAAGAAGAAGAAAGATTATTGAAAACTCTGAAGAAGCACCGAGCTGCTATTGGATATACTCTGGATGATCTTAAGGGCATTAGTCCCACGTTATGCCAACACAAAATTACAGTGGAGAAATATGCCAAACCAATTAGAGATCCTCAACAACGACTGAATCCCAAGATGAAAGAAGTGGTAAGAAAGGAGATACTAAAGCTCCTTGAAGCAGGTATAATGTATCCTGTTGCTGATAGTGAACAGGTAAGTCCTGTCCGTTATGTTCCTAAAAAGGGAGGTATTATCGTTGTTCCTAATGATAAAGATGAATTGATCCCGCAAAGAATTCTTACAGGTTATAGGATGGTAATTGATTTCCGTAAATTAAATGAAGCTACTAAGAAAGATCATTACCCTTTACCTTTTATTGATCAAATGCTAGAAAGACTATCCAAACACACACATTTCTGTTTTCTAGATGGTTATTCTGGCTTCTCTCAAATACCTGTGTCAGCGGGGGATCAATCTAAAACTACTTTTACTTGCCCTTTCGGTACTTTTGCTTATAGACGTATGCCTTTTGGTTTATGTAATGCACCTGCTACCTTTCAAATATGCATGATGGCCATATTCTATGATTTTTGTGAAAAGATTTGTGAGGTATTCATGGATGATTTCTCTGTTTATGGATCCTCTTTTGATGATTGTTTGAGCAACCTTGATCGAGTTTTGCAGAGATGAGAAGACACTAATCTCGTCTTCAATTGGGAAAAGTGCCACTTTATGGTGAATGAAGGCATTGTTTTGGGGCACAAGATCTCCGAGAGAGGTATTGAAGTTGATAAACGTAAAGTTGATGCCATCGAAAAGATGCCATGTCCCAAGGACATAAAAGGTATAAGAAGTTTCCTTGGTCATGCTGGTTTTTATAGGAGGTTCATTCAGGACTTTTCTAAAATCTCTAGGCCTCTTCCTAATTTATTGCAAAAAGATATTCCTTTTGTCTTTGATGATGATTGTGCAGAAGCATTTGAAGTACTTAAGAAAGCTTTGATCACTGCACCTATTGTTCAGCCACCTGATTGGAATTTACCTTTTGAAATTATGTGTGATGCTAGTGACTATGCTGTAGGTGCTGTTCTAGGGCAAAGAGTTGATAAGAAATTGAATGTTATGCAGTATGCTAGTAAGACTCTTGATACTGCCCAGAGAAACTATGCTACTACTGAAAAAGAATTCTTAGCAGTCGTGTTTGCATGTGATAAGTTTAGACCTTATATTGTTGATTCCAAAGTTACTATTCACACTGATCATGCTGCTATTAAATATCTTATGGAAAAGAAAGACGCTAAGCCTAGACTCATTAGATGGGTTCTCCTGCTCCAAGAATTTGATTTGCATATTATTGATAGAAAAGGAGCTGAGAACCCCATTGCAGACAACTTATCTAGGTTAGAGAATGTTCTTGATGACCCACTGCCTATTGATGATAGCTTTCCTGATGAACAATTAGCGGTCATTAATGCTTCCCATACTGCTCCCTGGTATGCTGATTACCCTAATTACATTGTTGCTAAATTTATACCTCCTAGTTTGACATACCAGCAAAAGAAAAAGTTCTTTTGTGATTTAAGACATTACTTCTGGGATGACCCACACCTTTATAAAGAAGGAGTAGATGGTGTTATTAGACGTTGTGTGCCTGAGCATGAACAGGAACAGATCCTACGGAAGTGTCACTCTGAATCCTATGGAGGACACCACGCTGGAGATAGAACTGCACACAAGGTACTGCAATCTGTTTTTTATTGGCCTTCAAAGATGCTCGTAAGTTTGTCTTATCTTGTGATGAATGTCAAAGAATTGGTCCAAAAAACTTGATGATGCATTATGGGCCTATAGAACTGCATACAAAAACCCTATGGGTATGTCTCCTTATAAGATGGTTTATGGAAAAGCATGTCATTTACCTCTTGAACTTGAACATAAAGCATATTGGGCTATTAAAGAGCTCAACTATGACTTCAAACTTGCCGGTGAGAAGAGGTTGTTTGATATTAGCTCACTTGATGAATGGAGAACCCAAGCCTATGAGAATGCCAAGCTATTCAAAGAAAAAGTAAAGCGCTGGCATGATAAAAGGATACAAAAGCATGAGTTTAACGTAGGAGATTATGTGTTATTATTCAACTCTCGTTTAAGAATTTTTGCAGGAAAACTTCTCTCTAAATGGGAAGGTCCTTACGTTATCGAGGAGGTCTATCGTTCTGGTTCCATAAAAATCAACAACTTCGAAGGCACAAGTCCGAGGGTGGTAAACGGTCAAAGAATTAAACATTATATTTCAGGTAATCCTTATAATGTTGAGACTAATATTATTGAAACCATAACCCCGGAGGAATACATAAGGGACACTTTCCAGAACGTTCCAGACTCCGATAAGGAATAGGTATGTGGTACGGTAAGTAAACCGACTCCAAAACAACTCCAATGGCAATTTTTATCAGTTTTGGAATATTTAAGAATTTTAGGAAGAAAGAAGTAGTTCGAGAGGGACACGAGGCCCCCACGAGAGTGGAGGGCGCGCCCACCCTTACTGGGCGCGCCCCCCTGTCTTGTGGACACCTCGTGTGCCTCCCGGACTCCGTTTTCTTGCACATTACGTATTTTGGTCGGTAAAAATTCATTATATATACTCCCGACGGTTTTGACCACCATATCTCGCAAATATCATCTGTTTTCGTTTCGAGTTGTTTCTGTTTCAGATCTAGAGCACTATGACGTCACCCTCCTCCAACAATGAAGACAAGGATGCTTGGCTATTGAAGATAGATCTGAAAAGAGAAGAACCAGAGGAGATCAACAAGGATGAAGGGATCAAGAAGGCCATGGAGGTCCAAGCTTCGGCGGTGAAAGAAGAAGACATCCCTCAACCTTTACGTAACCTCTTTACTCCAACAGAGACTAAAGCTTTCAAGATGATTGAGTTAGCTCGCATAGAGAACAAGTATCTCACACAGGAGAATATTTTGTTGAAGGATCATATCGTCAGACTCAAGGGCATTATCCGCAAGTTGGAGGAGCTTTTACGTTCGATGTGCGATTATCCACCATCATCATTGAGGGAGTTCCGGATTAGGGGGTGTCCGGATAGCCGAACTATCATCATCGGCCGGACTCCAAGACTATGAAGATACAAGATTGAAGACTTCGTCCCGTGTCCGGATGGGACTTTCCTTGGCGTGGAAGGCAAGCTTGGCGATACGGATATGTAGATCTCCTACCATTGTAACCGACTCTGTGTAACCCTAGCCCTCTCTGGTGTCTATATAAACTGGATGGCTTTAGTCCATAGGACGAACAACAATCAAACCATAGGCTAGCTTCTAGGGTTTAGCCTCCTCGATCTCGTGGTAGATGTACTCTCGTAACCCACATCATCAATATCAATCAAGCAGGACGTAGGGTTTTACCTCCATCAAGAGGGCCCGAACCTGGGTAAAAACATCGTGTCCCTCGTCTCCTGTTACCATCCGCCTAGACGCACAGATCGGGACCCCCTACCCGAGATCCGCTGGTTTTGACACCGACATTGGTGCTTTCATTGAGAGTTCCTCTATGTCGTCACCGATAGGCTCGATGGATTCTTCGATCATCATCAACGACGCAGTCCAGGGTGAGACCTTCCTCCCCGGACAGATCTTCGTATTCGGCGGCTTTGCACTGCGGGCCAATTCGCTTGGCCAGCTAGAGCAGATCAACAGTTACGCCCCGGTCCGTCAGGTCAGATTTGGAAGTTTGGACTTCACGGCTGACATCCGCGGGGACTTGATCTTCGACGGATTCGAGCCATAGCCGAACGCGCCGCACTGTCACGTTGGGCATGATTTAGCTCTGCCGCCGGACAGTACCCTGGAGGCCGCACTCGAGCCCGCTCCAATCTTCAATTCGGAGCCGGCCGCGCAGATCGAGGACGGATGGCTAGACATCGCCTCGGGCGCCGCAACCTCTACGGTGATAGAGCCGAACACTGATTTGTCCCTCACGAGGCTCGTGAGTCCGAGGTGCTGGACTCCCTGCCGGACTCCGAACCTCCCGCGCCCCCAATCGAATCCGGTTGGGCGCCGATCATGGAGTTTACAGCCCCGGACATCTTTCAACACTCGCCTTTTGGCGACATCCTGAGTTCGTCAAGATATCTCTCATTATCAGGTGAGCCCTAGCCGGACTGCGGCCAGGACGGTTGGGATGCGGATGACGAAGAGATTCAAAGCCCACCCACCGCCCACTTGATAGCCACTGTCGATGATCTAACCGACATGCTAGACTATGACTCCGAAGACATCGACGGTATGGACGACAATGCCGGAGACGACCAAGAACCAGCGCCTACCAGGCACTGGAAAGACACCTTGTCATATGACATATACATGGTGGATACCCCGAAGGATGGGAATGGCGATGGGGCAGCGGAGGATGACCCCTCCAAGAAACAGCCCAAGTGCCGGCGTCAGCGGCGCCGCTCTAAATCCCGCCATAGCAAGAATGAAGATTCCGGTACTGGAGATAATAATACACCGGATAGCGCCGAAGACAACCCACTCCAGCAAGATCCAGCGCAGGAGGAAGGGGACTCCAGCCCTCATGAGAGAGCGGCCGAAGAAGAGGTAGAGGACTACATGCCTCCCTCCGGAGACGAGGCAAGCCTCGACGACGACGAATTCGTCGTGCCTGAGGATCCCGTCGAACAAGAGTGTTTTAAACACAGGCTTATGGCCACGGCGAACAGCCTCAAGAAAAAGCAGCAACAACTTAGAGCTCATCAGGATCTGCTAGCCGACAGATGGACTAAAGTCCTCGCGGCCGAAGAGCATGAGCTCGAACGCCCCTCCAAAAGCTACCCTAAACGTAAGCTGCTCCCCCGATTAGAGGAGGAGGCATATGAACCCGCATCACCAGGAGACAATACGGCTGATCGACCACCCCGTGGTCGCGACAGAGAGGCCTCTAGGCCCTTCACTAGACCTGTACCCCGGCATCGCTCGAAAAGCACAAGGCCACAGGGGAACGCTCCGGACTTGCAAGATATATTGGAGGATAGGGCAAGACAATCAAGATCAATCTATGGATCACGTGGGCGCCCCACGATACGTGACGATTACCGTCACCCCGGACATAGTAAGACCGGCCGGGCCGAACACAACAGACAAAGCTCTTTTGAGCTCCGTCGCGATATCGCCTAGTACAGAGGCGCCACACACCCACTATGCTTCACAGATGAAGTAATGGATCATCAAATCCCCGAAGGGCTTAAACCCGTGAATATAGAATCTTACGATGGCACAACAGACCCCGCGGTTTGGATCGAAGACTATCTCCTCCACATCCATATGGCCCGCGGTGACGATCTTCACGCCATCAAATATCTCCCCCTCAAGCTTAAAGGACCAGCCCGGCATTGGCTTAACAGCTTGCCAGCAGAGTCAATTGGGAGTTGGGAAGACCTGGAAGCCGCATTTCTCGATAACTTCCAAGGCACGTATGTGCGACCACCACACGTTGATGACCTAAGCCACATAATTCAGCAGCCAGACGAATCTGCCAGACAATTCTGGACACGGTTCTTAACCAAGAAAAACCAAATCGTCGACTGTCCGGATGCGGAGGCCCTTGCAGCCTTCAAGCATAATATCCGCGACGAGTGGCTCGCCCGGCACGTGGGACTGGAAAAGCCGAAATCCATGGCAGCCCTCACATCACTCATGACCCGATTCTGTGCGGGTGAGGACAGCTGGCTAGCACGCAACAACAACCTCAGCAAACATTCTGGCAGTCCGGATACCAAGGACCGTAATGGCAGGCCGCATCGTAACAAAAACAAACGCCGCATTAACGGCGACAACAATGAAGATACGGCAGTCAACGCCGGGTTCAGAGGCTCTAAACCCGGTCAATGGAAAAATCCATTCAAAAGAACTACTCAGGGTCCGTCCAATTTGGACCGAATTCTCGACCGCTTGTGCCAGATACATGGCACCCCTGAAAAGCCAGCTAACCACACCAATAGGGACTGTTGGGTATTCAAGCAGGCAGGCAAGTTAATTGCCGAAATCAGCGACAAGGGGCTGCATAGTGATGACGAGGAAGAGACCCGACCGTCGAACAATAGAGGACAGAAGGATTTCCCCCCACAGGTGCGGACGGGTGAACATGATATACGCAACGCACATACCCAAAAGGGAGCGGAAGCATGCACTCAGGGATGTATATGCGATGGAGCCAGTTGCCCCGAAGTTCAATCCATGGTCCTCCTGCCCGATCACTGTTGACCGAAGGGACCACCCCACCAGCATTCGCCATGGTGGATTCGCCGCATTGGTTCTAGACCCAATCATCAATGGATTTCACCTCACCAGAGTCCTGATGGACGGTGGCAGCAGCCTGAACCTGCTTTATCAGGACACAGTGTGCAAAATGGGCATAGACCCCTCAAGGATTAAACCTACCAAGACGACCTTTAAAGGCGTCATACCAGGTGTAGAAGCCAATTGTACAGGCTCAGTTACACTGGAAGTGGTCTTTGGATCCCTAGATAACTTCCGAAGCGAGGAGTTAATCTTCGACATAGTCCCGTTCCGCAGCAGCTATCATGCCTTGCTCGGACGTACCGCATTCGCAAAGTTCAACGTGGTGCCGCACTACGCATACCTCAAGTTCAAGATGCCAGGCCCTCGAGGAGTCATCACGGTCAACGGAAACACTGAACCCTCCCTCCGAACGGAGGAACATACAGCGGCTCTCGCGGCAGAAGTACAAAGCAGCCTCTTAAGGCAATTCTCAAGTCCGGCCGTTAAGCGGCCGGACATAGCTAAGCGCGCCCGGAGTAACCCACAACAAGACCACCTGGCACGTTCCGAGCACGCGTAGCAGTGCGGCCCCAACCCCAGCCCCTGTAAAACGTCAAGACAGGTCCTTCGCGTATACCATTACGCTCTGAAGATACCATGGGCATGGGGAGAGGGGTGCGACCACAATAGGCCCAGACTGCGGTTCAACCACACCAGGGGCTCTCAAGTGTGTCGTTCCTTTTTTCGTTTTCTTTCTTTCTATTTTTTACCCGCAGGACTCCGTTCGTTAGAGGCCCTGTCCGGCAATAGACCGGCCGAACTCACGATGCAACAGCCAGGGAAGAAGAAAGGCTATAGCAAATATTCAGGTGGTCTCCATTACGAGCATTAAATCTGTTTTATGTACCATTTCACAGCCTACCCCTGGAGGGGGACAAATTTTACAGTCCCATCCCTTGCTTATCGCACCATTTGTATCATTCTGCACTTATAGCAGTTTTCCTTGAATAAGTAATGCAGCATCCTTTCGCTTCCAATTGCATTTCTCCTTTATACATATGTTCATTTATGACATTAAGCACCCATACGTTTTGGTACGGCTAAATACACTAGGGGCTTATGTTTCCCGCATCATGGTGTGATAAGTCTGAACACTTTCACAAGTGCGGCACCCCGAACTTATAACACTATATGCATCAGCTCCGAATCATGTCTTGGGTCAATAGTTGGGTTTGCCCGGCTCCCATGTTTTGGTGCCTTACGTTCTGTTGTATCGGCTAAGGTAGCACTGGGAGAACCACTGCAAGTCCGCCCTAGTTGAGCTGGGTTAACGCCTCAGTGGAGAAAGCTAAAACTGACTGTCATGATGAGGCGAGAGCTGGTCGCTGCTCGAGAGGTTTTTGCGAGTCCTTAAAGACTTATGCCGCTTAGTGCGAGGAACCGGATTCTGTCCTGCCGAGGCGTGGATAGCGCCCCAAATTCGGCCTTCCGAAGACTAGGGGCTTCGCCGAAATTTAAAATTATAGAATTCTATGGCTAAGTGAGAGTGTTCAAGCACTATAAGTCCGGTTGCCTTGTTCGTTGCATTGAGCGCCTCCCTAGATGGACCCAAATATGGGAACAAGAACGCTCAAATTTATCCCGAACACCCCAGCACTCGTGGCGTGGGGGCTGAAGCT
This sequence comes from Triticum dicoccoides, assembly GCF_002162155.2. Lineage (NCBI taxonomy): Eukaryota > Viridiplantae > Streptophyta > Magnoliopsida > Poales > Poaceae > Triticum > Triticum dicoccoides. The sequence goes on from NC_041387.1 coordinate 414,859,721, forward strand.
GACGACTTGCCATCTCTCAGAGTTGATAAACAGCCGCACAGAAGGTAATATTTTAAATTAAAAAGCGTTGCTTCGCGCAAATGAACTAAGTTTTCAGTGCACAGGATAAAAAAATGTGAGTCTACTGAAATATTACATCTTTTGAGCACTCACCCGCAATAGTGCGGGCGCCCTTCAGCACACTCCTATAATACATCTCGGGCGTGCGATGCTCCTTGCCCTCTGGTGGGGGGTCCGTCACAAGTTTCTGGGCATCCATCTTGCCCCAGTGCACCTTTGCGCGGGCAAGGGCCCGACGGGCACCATCAATACACGCGGAGTGCTTGATAACTTCAACCCATGGGCACGCATCCACCAGCCGCCGCACCAGGCCGAAGTAGCTCCCAGGCATAGCCTCCTTAGGCCACAGCCGAACTATGAGGCCCTTCATGGCCTGTTCGGCTGCCTTGTGGAGCTCGACCAGCTGCTTCAGCTGGTCGCTAAGGGGCACCGGATGTCCGGACTCAGCATACTCAGACCAGAAGACCTTCTCCGTCGAGCTCCCCTCCTCAGCCCGGTAGAATGCGGCAGCATCGGACACGCTGCAAGGAAGATCTGCGAACGCTCCTGGAGAGCTCCGCATTCGGGTAAGCGTCAGGTAATTAACACTCACATGCTTACTTTGCATGAAAAATGCCTTACCCGCTGTTATTTTCTTTACCGCCTCGATCTCCTGGAGGACCTTGTAGGCTTCAGCCTTAGCGGCTTTGGCACTCTCAAGAGCCGTTGCAAGCTTAGACTCTCGAGTCTTCGAGTCACGCTCCAGGCTCTCATGTTTCTTCACGAGATCCTGGAGCTCTTGTTGTACCTCCGCCATCCGCGCCTCCTGTTTCTCTCGCTCGGTGCGCTCCGCAGTCGCATTGCGTTCGGCCGCGGCCACCGCCTCTTTCAGGGTCGCCACCTCGTTAGTGGCCCCTGCAATACCCATGTTGTCCTCGTCATTCTTTTTGCAACCAAAATCCTTTTCTGGAAGGTGCAATTTTAATAAGGTGTTACTCACCTTCCTTGTCCTCGAGCTGCTTCTTGGCACGGTCGAGCTCGTTCTCGGACCGCTCGAGGTTTTTCTTCAAAGTATCGACCTCTGCAGTCAGTGCGGCAGAGGTCAGCAACGCAGCCTGCAGCCCCATATTGACATATTTTTCATGACTCCTGTGTATATCTTATTAGATTCTCAGTCCGGCTTTTCTTTTCCGAACACCGACCTGAGCATCAGGGGCTACTGTCTATGCGGTACCATTTTATACATATTGAAATTCTTACCTCAAAGCCTGTTAAAAGGCTGCTGCAGGCTTCGGTCAGCCCGCTCTTGGTGAGCTGCACCTTCTGAATCACCGCACTCATAACAGTGCGGTGTCCCTCTTCAATAGAGGCGCCGTTGAGCGCCTCCAGCAAATTATCCGGCACCTCCGGTTGGACGGAGACAGCCAGCGTCGCGGTCTTGCCCTTCTTGCGAAGGTGTCGCCCGCCGGACTCCGGAGCCACTGTGGGTTCCGGAGCCGAGTCCGGTGCAAAGTCCGGAAGGTTGTCCTGCGACACCTCCGGGGCCTCCTCCTCTTGGCGTGTCCCTTCCTGGGATCCCACCTCGGCGTCGTTCGTGTCACGGGGGGTGGAGGCGGTCGGAAGTGAATCCATATCCGACGCACCTAAGGACCCGCTCGACAAAGCGGGGAGATCGTCCTTGGGCGGACTGTAAGGTTGTATGCGGCATTAGAAAGACATTGCGCGGCAAAGAAAAAAGATAAACCATGAAGTTATTCGGGATTCCGGATACTCACGATCTCGCCAGGGGCTTGGCCCTTGGAGGCCAGTCCTCGTCGTCGTCACTGGCGTTGGCGGAGCAGTCCGTGGGGAGAGTTTTTCCCCTCTTGGACCCTTCGGCCTCCCTTGTTGGGGAGGCCTTCCTTTTCTTCTCTCCCCCCGCTGGGGAAGAGGCTTTCTTCTTCTCCTCCTCACCTTGGTGAGAGGAGTCGGCCTCGGATTCATCATCCGATAGCACCTGAAAATGGGAACTCTTCGGAGTCACCGTGGCCTTCTTCTTGGCCTTCTTCTCCGGCACCACATGGGGTGCCGGAGCCAGCAGCCCCGTCAAACGGGCATCCGCTGGGTCCTCCAGCAATGGGGCCGGACAGACAGCCCGTGCGGCCTTCTTCAGCCAGTCCTGTCAAAGGAAAGGGAGTTTAGATCACGCATAGAGTCAAACTATGGAAAACACGCGTCCCTCAAAGGACAGAATCATTTACCTCATCAGCTGGACGCTCCAAGCTGAATCCGCGATCTTCGGTAGCGGATGCGGGAGCCTCGGCGCCCTTGAACAGCACCTTCCAGACATCTTCATACGTAGTGTCGAAGAGCCCCTTCAGAGTCTGCTGCTGCGCCGGATCGAACTCCCACATGTTGAAGCCCCGTCGTTGGCACGGGAGAATCTGGCGGATGAGCATGACCTGGACTACGTTGACGAGCTTGAGCTTCTTGTCCACCAGCTTTTGGACGCAGGCTTGGAGTCCGGTCAGCTCCTCCGAATCACCCCAAATCCGACCACTCTCTTTCCAGGAGGTAAGCCGTATGAGGATGCCGGATCTGCATTCGGGGGCCGCTGCCCAATTAGGGTCACGCGGCTTGGTGATGTAAAACCACCCCGATTGCCACCCCTTGATGGTTTCCACAAAGGTGCCCTCCAGCCACGTAACGTGGGACATCCTGCCCACCATGGCGCCTCCGCACTCCGCTTGGGTGCCCTTCACAACCTTCGGCTTGACACTGAAGGTCTTGAGCCACAAGCCGAAGTGGGGCTGGATGCAGAGAAAGGCCTCACACACGACGATAAACGCCGAGATGTTGAGGATGAAATTCGGGGCCAGATCGTGGAAATCCAGGCCGTAGTAGAACATGAGCCCCCGGACAAAGGGATGGAGCGGGAAGCCGAGTCCGCGGAGGAAATGGGGAAGGAATACTACCCTCTCATGGGGCTTGGGGGTGGGGATGAGCTCTCCCTCAATGGGGAGCCGGTGCGCGATGTCGCTGGACAAGTATCCGGCGTTGCGCAGCCTCTGGATCTGCCCCTCCGTGATGGAGGAGGCCATCCACTTGCCTCCTGCTCCGGACATATTTGGAGAAGGTCGAGGTGAGATGTGTGGGCTTGGGCGCTGGAGCTCGAGTTCGCAGAGATGGATAAGCCAAGGAGGAAGAAGGCGCAGGTAAAAGGGTTGGATCTTTATCCCCTTATATGGGTGGACGCAAATGTGCGTCCCCACTGGCCTGATAAAACTCGCTTATCCCCCAAGCACCGCAATCAATGGCGCGGTTGGGTTACCCACGTCCGTATTGATGGGAATCCCAGAATAAGGGGAACATGATCTTTGCTTCGACAAGACGTGCCAAGGAAACCGCTTCGCTAAACGCGCTGAGGTGGTACAATAAAGACAATTTAAGTAAAGGCTTGGTAGTGGTGTGGCGTCACGCCATCAAATACGTCAGCAGATGGAACTTGTGTAAATATTATTCTCTCTACGGTGGTATGTGGAAATTGTTTTGCAGAGCCGGACACTATCCTGGTGTTCACAATCTTCTATGAATTATTCGGAGGAAGAACCCGCCTTTCAATGCCGAAGACAACAAGCGCCGGACTCATCGTCATTGAAGCGTGGTTCAGGGGCTACTGAGGGAGTTCCGGATTAGGGGGTGTCCGGATAGTCGAACTATCATCATCGGCCGGACTCCAAGACTATGAAGATACAAGATTGAAGACTTCGTCCCGTGTCTGGATGGGACTTTCCTTGGCGTGGAAGGCAAGCTTGGCGATACGGATATGTAGATCTCCTACCATTGTAACTGACTCTGTGTAACCCTAGCCCTCTCCGGTGTCTATATAAACCGGATGGCTTTAGTCCATAGGATGAACAACAATCAAACCATAGGCTAGCTTCTAGGGTTTAGCCTCCTTGATCTCGTGGTAGATCTACTCTTGTAACCCACATCATCAATATTAATCAAGCAGGACGTAGGGTTTTACCTCCATCAAGAGGGCCCGAACCTGGGTAAAAACATCGTGTCCCTCGTCTCCTGTTACCATCAGCCTAGACGCACAGATCGGGACCCCCTACCCGAGATCCGCCGGTTTTGACACCGACAATCATCACCACCTCCATCACCTCTGAGGACATAATCACATGGGTATGGGCACTCCCCTTGGCGACTGTAAAGCTGGGGGGAGGTTCCCCGGTATCTTTTCACCATCACACTCCTATCTTTACTGTTTTATTTAGTTCGATCCTTTTGGTAGTATCTTGATCTTGTAGATTGAAGTTTTAGAATTAGTTGGTTTTGAGTTTTGCTTTGCAATCTCTTTATGTAATCGAGTCCATGAGCTATCTATAATAAAGTTTAGTGTTGAGTCAAGGGCTTTGCTATCTTGCTATGATCTTGACAAAGTAGAAAGAATAAAAGAGTTCATATTGATCTTATGGTTAGTGATGACTTCACACATAGAAAGTATGAGGCATAAAAGTTGTTGAGAGTTGATAAACGTAGTTTTGGTCATTGTTGCAATTAATAGGAAGTGATATAAGGAAAGAGAGGTTCACATGCAAATATATTATCTTGGGCATCTTTTAAGATTGGGAGCACTCATTAAGTATGACATGCTAAAAGAGTTGACATTGGACAAGGAAGACAACGTAATGGCTTATGTTTTCTCACATCTCAGTTAAAGTATATTGTTATTGACCTTCCAAACATGTTGAGCTTGCCATTACCCCTCATGCTAGCCAAATTCCTTGCACCAAGTAGAGATACTACTTGTGCTTCCAAATATCCTTAAACCCAGTTTTGCCATGAGAGTCCACCATACCTACCTATGAATTGAGTAAGACCCTTCAAGTAAGTTGTCATGTTGCAGGCAATAAAAATTGCTATCTAAATATGTATGACTTATTAGTGCAGAGAAAATAAGCTTTGTACGATCTTGTTGTGCAAGCAATAAAAGCGACGGACTGCATAATAAAGGTCCACATACAAGGGGCAATATAAAGTGACGTTCTTTTGCATTAAGATTTTGTGCATCCAACCCTAAACGCACATGACAACCTCTGCTTCCCTCTGCGAAGGGCCTATCTTTTACTTTATGTTTTTACTTTATGCTTGAGTCAAGGTGATCTTCACCTTTCCCTTTTTCATTTTATCCTTTGGCAAGCTCCTCGTGTTTGAAAGATCATTATATATATATATATGTACATATATATATATACACATATATATATATGTATATCCAACTAGATGTAAGTTAGCATAGGCTATTATTGTTGACATCACCTAAAGGTGAATACGTTGGGAGGCAACACAATAAGCCCCTATCTTTCTCAGTGTCCGGCTGAAACTCCATAACCACAAGTATTGCGTGAGTGTTAGCAATTGTAGAAGACTACAAGATAGTTGAGTATGTGGATTTGCTGAAAAGGCTCTATTGTTGACTCTTTCTGATGTTATGATAAATTGCAATTGCTTCAATGACTGAGATTATAGTTTGTTAGTTCTCAATGAAGTTTTTGAACCATACTTGACATTGTGAATTGATTGTTACTTGAGTATAAGAAATCATATGATAAAATCTATATATGTTGTTGTTACAAGAATGATCATGATGCCCCGTGTCCGTATTTTATTTTTATCGGCACCTCTATCTCCAAACATGTGGACATATTTTTCGTTATCGGCTTCCGCTTGAGGACAAGCGAGGTCTAAGCTTGGGGGAGTTGATACGTCCATTTTGCATCATGCTTTTATATCAATATTTATTGCATTATGGGCTTTTATTACACGTTATATATCAATACTTATGGTTATTCCCTCTTATTTTACAAGGTTTATCATGAAGAGGGGGATGTCGGCAGCTGGAATTCTGGCTGGAAAAGGAGCAAATATTGGAAACCAATTCTGCACTGCTCCAAAAATCCTGAAACTCCATGAAACATGTTTTTGGAATTAATAAGAATTATTGAGCGAAAGAAATACATTAGGGGCCCCACACCCTGGCCAGGAGGGTGGGGGGCGCGCCCACCAGAACTGGGCATGCCCCTATCTCCTGGGCTCCCCGGTGGCCCCCCGGTGTCCATCTTCTGCTATATGAGGGCTTTTACCCTGGAAAAAATCGTGGGCAAGCTTACGTGATGAAACTCCGCCGCCACGAGGCGGAACCAATCTAGAGCTCCGGCAGAGCTATTCTGCCGGGGACACTTCCCTCCGGGAGGGGGAAATCATCACCATCATCATCACCAATGATCCTCTCATCGGGAGGGGGTCAATCTCCATCGACATCTTCACCAGCACCATCCCCTCTCAAAACCCTAGTACATCTCTTGTATGCAATCTTGTATCAATACCAAAAATTGGTACCTGTGGGTTGCTAGTAGTGTTGATTACTCCTTGTAGTTGATGCTAATTGGTTTACTTGGTGGAAGATCATATGTTCAGATCCTTTATGCATATTATTACTCCTCTGATTATGAACATGAATATGCTTTGTGAGTAGTTACGTTTGTTCCTGAGGACATGGGTGAAGTCTTGCTATTAGTAGTCATGTGAATTTGGTATTCGTTCGATATTTTGATGAGATGTATGTTGTCTTTTCCTCTAGTGGTGTTATGTGAACGTTGACTACATGACACTTCACCATTATTTGGGCCTAGAGGAAGGCATTGGGAAGTAATAAGTAGATGATGGGTTGCTAGAGTGATAGAAGCTTAAACCCTAGTTTATGCGTTGCTTCATTAGGGGCTGATTTGGATCCATATGTTTAATGTTGTGGTTAGGTTTACCTTAATACTTCTTTTGTAGTTGCGGACGCTTGTAATAGGGGTTAATCATAAGTGGGATGCTTGTCCAAGTAAGGACAGTACCCAAGCACCGGTCCACCCACATATCAAATTATCAAAGTACCGAACGCGAATCATATGAACGTGATGAAAACTAGCTTGACGATAATTCCCATGTGTCCTCGGGAGCTCCTTCCTCATTATAAGAAATTGTCCAGGCTTATCCTTTGCTACATAAAGGATTGGGCCACCTTGCTGCACTTTATTTACTTTCATTGCTTGTTACTCGTTAGAATTTATCTTATCACAAAACTATCTATTACCTACAATTTCAGTGCTTGCAGAGAAAACCTTACTGAAAACCGCTTATCATTTCCTTCTGCTCCTCGTTGGGTTCGACACTCTTACTTATCGAAAGGACTACGATAGATCCCCTACACTTGTGGGTCATCATGGATGTGCAGCAATTCATTCGGTCTCAGATAGCCAGAACCATATACTGTTGTACCATCATTGCTCGACTTCCCGAAGAGGCGAAGAGCCAAGCGCAAGGTTATAATATTTTTGAGATGCCAAGCGCAAGGTTTATAGGAGAACAAGTAGTTGTAGTACTAGTAGTCCATAGTGTATGAGGAAGAAGCAACAAGAATGTATGTTTTTGCATGACAGTCACTTCTTACAGAACACGCTAGACCTAGTGGACCTCATTCTTGCAATGGGAGTATCATAGATGGCACGATTTAGAGTGGTGGGCAGCAGGGATAATATTCGGAGCTGATTCGTCTTAATCCCCACGAGTAAGTCCCATCAAAAGGAATAACCATCCTCTACATGTGGTCCTATGTCAAATGAGTAAATGAGACAAAAAGAGAAAGAGACAAAGTAAAAAAATCACCAGCCTTAGAGCCAGCCCTATTATATCAATGAATGATATTTCTACACCGTGATTGACATGGCTATCTTATTAACCATGTTGCGGAGGTAGCAACGGATTTTTATTTATTAGCGGAGGTAGCAGTGGATGGATATTCAACGAGGAGTGAAATGATGGTTGCTTCCTCGGTTAAACATAGAGAAAGGTGGGCCTCATGATTTGACGGCTCATTATTCATTATTACTGCCTATACTCTTTGCCCATAATAACTGCATGGTAGAGTAGTTGGCTATACTTTTAATAACCATGCTCGAAGAGAAGAGGTGCACGCACCCATGCACGTACTATTAGCACTCTTTGCGTCTTCCCCAACCACACATGTGAGACGGTGGAGCTGATTTCTGTATGATGATGCAGCACGCGTGATAATTTGATGTGTCAAGTAGCACTTAATGGAGGGTCGGGAACCACACATGAACGATGCCACATATTTAGAAATAAAGTTTTTTTCTTCAATGGCACGTACGCAATATAAATAGGTTCATATGGAGAGAAAAAGAAACCGCTACACTATATATACATCCAGGAGCCTACATGGTTGCTTACTGGGGTTGCTCTCTTCACACTCTCTCGCACAAAATGAATGTGGCCACATCTCTAACATTCGGGCAGATCACGTCCGCCGGGGTAAGGGGTCGATGCTTTGTGTAGATGCGGTCGCCGTCGATGACGGCGAAAACCCACTGCCGGCGTGTCCCAATCAGGGGTCCCCATCATTCTTGTCGGATTACGGGTTCCGCAAACCCTTGAAAGGTTTAAACTGTAGGGTGCATGCAGAGATCTCAACCTGCCCAGCCTGCCTACTCGCGATCATCCTAAGCCTAGCGCGTCGAGCTCGAAGAGACAAAGAGACACAATAGTTTATCCTGGTTTGGGCCACCTTGCGGTGTAATACCCTACTCCAGCGTTTGGTGGATTGCCTCGAGGGGCTGAGGATGAACTAGTATTGTGGATGAACTGGCCTCCGGAGGTGAGGTGTTCTTGAGCTCAAGAGAGCTGGTGGGGTGTGAATTAGATCAGATGCGATCCGATCCCCCTCTATGGTGGTGGCTAAGTCCTATTTATAGTGGCCTTGGTCCTCTTCCAAAATGTTGGCGGGAAGGCATCCCACAACGGCCGGATTTGAAAGGGGACAAGTAGTACAACTTATCCTGACAAAAGTGGTCTTCGCCTGTGAAAAGCCCCTGTTCGTGACGCTGCGGTGGGCTCAGTGACGACCTCCGTCCTGCCGTCCTGGTTGTCTTGGTCTTATTGCACAAGAATGGAAACGTTTGGCTGATTCCTCGGGACTCCGTGCCTGTGGCTTTCCTCCCTTGCACCGAAGAGGAAACTGGCGCTCTGCGCCCGCTGGCGCTCGGCTGGCCTTAGTCGTCATGGCTCACGTCAGCTGAGCCTCGTGAGGTGCACCTTGCATAGAACTCTCTGCCCCTCGGGAGCCAGCCTGAAGAGGCCGTTCCCATCGAGGGTCCTGGCATCGTCCGCCTCGCGAGGCTTGGCCCCTCGCGAGGGTCTTGAGCTATTGATGCTGAAGATGGGCCGTACCAGGCCGTCGATGGAGCCATGCGGTGAGCCGCAGGCAGACAAGTCTAGATACCCCCATATCCATAACGCCGACAGTAGCCCCCGGGACCAAGGAGCGCTTTGACTTGGCTTCCAGGCAAAGCCAAAGGGCAAGTGTGGAGCGCTGCATGCCCTAACCGCCTGTGGCCTTGATGACGCATGGCGATTGATGGGACGTGGCGTATCCACTTCCTCACCCTGCCTCGGCAACTGTTTCTATCTAACAAAAGGGGAGCCGCCTGCTGTCGTGCCTTCATTGCCTTTCCTTCGTCTTGCTCCAAATCCCCTTCTCCCAACACCAAAAGAACTCATCAGATCTGCTGATTTTCTCCTCCAATCTTCCGCCAAATGGCTGCTGAGAAGACAAAGGCTTCAGCCCCGGCTGGCGACCTCGCCTGGTATGAGCCGGTGCTGATCGCGCCCTCCGTCACCGAGGAAAAACTCCAGACCACGCTTCTCCTGACGGTGAGCGAGGACAACGAGTGGAAGGAGACTGCACTCCGGGTCGCTGCTGCTATGCCGGAACCCGCAAACAACAACTTTCTACCCTTTCTTCCTGCATAGCGTCTATTCGGGGCTGGTGCCCCCATTCTCCCGCTTCTTCTACGCCATTCTCCGCCATTACGGCCTGCATGTGCTCCATATTCACCCCAATTCCATCCTCCTCCTGTCCATCTTTACCCTTCTACTACGAGGCGTTCGTGGGGGTGATGCCCTCCGTCGCCATGCTCCGCCACTTCCTCTTCCTCCGTATGGGTGATGACCGACCCGCTGGGTGTATCGGATTCGTTGCAGCCCGGGCCGGGAAGAAGGTGGAGGATGCCCTGAAGAGGTGGGTCCTAATGGACGCCAAGTGCTCGCAGGAACTGCTGGAGCTGCCGACCGAGCTCCCCTCCTCCGAGAAGGGGTGGCTTTCTGAGAAGATCACCGACCCTTCCCTAAAGCCGTTGATGAAGAACATGGAGGAGGAGCTGAACAGCGAGAAGCTAACGGGGGCCATGATTGTCAAGGAGTTCTTGATGCAGCGCCTAGCGCCGCTCCAAGATCGGTCCTGCCCCTTGTTCTTGGGGGCGCCGACGACAAGATTCGCCTGCGCCAGGATGCCCTTCCAGAGGAGGAGCTGAGCAAGGTGTCACTTTATTTGACTGGGAAAGATCTATGCGGTCCTCCGGAGGAATGGCTCCTGCTGTACTGCCGAGTCGATGGGGAGGAGGTTGCTGCTGCCATGCCGTTCTTCGGCAAGTTCGGGCCCGTACATACGGGGCCTCTCGCGCCGCCCGCCTCCTTAGTGAACCTGTCCTCCGGTGACCATTCCTCTAAGGGCACCGAGGAGGAGGGCATGGGGGAATCCTCTGCCCCGAGGCAGGGGGAGCTCCTCCGCAACTGTTCTGATGATGATGATGATGATGCGCCTCTGGTGGTGGAGCTGACTTGCCCCCGGGGGTCACCACGAGGTCCGGGGCGGCCTCCTCGAAGCAGCCCAAGCGACTGGATGTGAAGAATGGTGTGATAACACTGATACCTCCGGGCAGTGCTCCGCCTTCGCCAGCAGCGTCCCGAGTGGTGCCGACCGTGTGCTCCCCTTCTCCCAAGGGTGCAGCTCCGACTGCCCCGGCTAGGCCCCCGTTGCTGGGCCTGAAGAGGAACTATGTCTTTTCCGACCAGTGAGTGCTTTCCCTTGGTCTTGTTATTGATTCTTGATGTGATGCTTAGCATCTTCGTCCGTCATCAGGCAGCAGTCATTGAAGAAGAAGGAGGAGGGCGCCAGAGTTGGCGTGGTCGAGCGCATTGAGGTGGCCGCCGCAGCCCTGGCGAAGGAGAGTGTCGCGGCCCCTGCAGTTCCATTGGCGATGTCATCTTCTCAGGGCGCCGAAGCCCATCCTCAAGAGGTGTCGGTGTCTTCCGCAGGGTTGACCTTGTCGGCACCCATCCTCGCTGCGGCTGCTGAGGTTGCCCGGCCTCCGGAGCCCCCAGTCCTTCTTGTTGCCGTGGTTTCTCCTGCCTTGGCACCAAAGATGTCTTCTCTTCCGCCCGTCGCGCAGCCGGGCCATGGTGCTCCTGCCGCCTCTAGAACCCTAGAGGAGGCACAAGCGGCACCGAACCTTCTCCAAGGTGAACTTCAGGGCCCGGACCAGCGCGCGGCGTTGGGGCGCCTGGGGCTGATCTTTGGATGGCTCCAGGCTGATGCGTCTTTCCGAGCGGCCTGGTCGCCTTGATGTTCAGCTCGTAGAGCTGCAGGAACTCGGCGGGCTCGGTAGTGCTGTCGTAGCGTGGGGGCAGGTCAGGCGTGAACTTGCTCGGCCAGATGACGTCGCGAAGCTCCAAGGTGATTGCGTGACATCCTGCTGTGGCCACGGGGGCCCGTTGAGGAGGTATAACTTGGTCCTGGTGCATGCACGCCGCCACCTCCTGTGGCGGCACGCGGGCATGACGCGGGGGTTCGGGAAGAACGTGTGCTTCTCCTTGAGGCTGCTGCACCACCTGGCAGCTCACCTCTTCCCGCGCAGGCGCCTGGCACAGTGGGTCGCGCTGTGGCGCCACATGCCTTGGCTCGATGATGACGTCCTGGGATGGAGGTGGTGGAGGAGCCCCATGAGCCACGTAGCCAGCGGCAGGCGGCTGCTAAGGTAGTGAGCGAGCTTGTGCAGTGGTGCCCCCGGCCACGCTGACGAGATTAGTGATCCGCTCGCGCCACCCCTCTTAGAAGTCGTCGACTGGGCGGTAGCGAAGGAGCTCCTGCGCCATGAGCAGAGCAGCCTGCACATTCGCCGGGCCATGACGCGCGTGGGAGGATGAAGCTGCTGGGGTCAATGACAGAGTGGCGGTGCGCCCGTCACGGCGCACGAAGGGTGCAGCGAAGAAGCTTGCTGCTCATGGCCGAGAGGGCCCATGGTGGTGTTGGCCACCGAAGACGGATGACGACGAGCACAACCATCGTCCACTGGAGCTGTCTGAGCAACACGAGTGGTGACTACGGTCTGACGCTCGGCGTGAGCTTGGCGTGCGTCGGCCATGGAGGTGTCGGAGTGATGGTGGATCGATCGGCGGAAGAGAAGATCCATCGCACCCCTACCTGGCGTGCCAAATGTCGGATTACGGGTTCTGCAAACCCTTGAAAGGTTCGAACTCTGGGGTGTGTGCAGAGATCTGAACCTGCCCAACCTGCCTACTCGCGATCCTCCTAAGCCTAGTGCATCGAGCTCGAAGAGACAAAGAGACACAACAGTTTATCCTGGTTCTGGTCACCTTGCAGTGTAATACCCTACTCCAGCGTTTGGTGGATTGCCTCGAGGGGCTGAGGATGAACTAGTATAGTGGATGAACTATCCTCGGGAACTGGGGTGTGCTTGAGCTCAATAGAGCTGGTGGGGTGTGAACTAGATCAGATGCGATCCAATCCCCCTCTATGGTGGTGGCTAAGTCCAATTTATAGTGGCCTTGGTCCTCTTCCCAAATCTTGGCGGGAAGGGATCCCACAACGGACGGATTTGAAAGAGGACAAGTAGTACAACTTATCCTGACAAAAGTGGTCTTCGCCTGCGAAAAGCCTTTGGTCGTGACGCCGCAGTGCGCTCGGTAATGACCTCCGTCGTGCCGTTCTGGTGGTCTTGGTCATGTTGCACCAGAATGGAAACCTTTGGCTGATTCCTCGGGACTCCGCGCCTGTGGCTTGTGTCGGCGTTCTGGGAACGGGGGTCCCCAGACTTGCCTGCCTGCAGCCTGCGGCGTGGCTCAAGTGGCAGCCCAGCATGGCCCATCTTCATCAGCACGAGCTCAAGACCCTCGCGAGGGGCCAAGCCTCGCAGGGCGGACGACAGGAAGCTTCCTCAGGCACGGCCTTGTCAGGCTGGCTCGCGAGGAGGTGGAGAGATCAAGGTGGGGTACCTCATGAGGTGCCCATGACGCAAGCCATGACGACCAAGAGCGCCAGGCGGGCACCAGGCAGGCGCCAGGCCGCGCAGTGTCCTCCCTTTCCTCTTTGGTGCAAAGGGAGCAAGCGCAGGCGAGAGCATCAAGCAAAGGCGTCCATTTCGGTGCAACAAGACCAAGACCAGCAGAACGGTAGGATGGAGGTCATCCTGGAGCCCAAGCCGGCGTCACCACCAGAGCCTTTGGCAGGCGAGGACCAACTTTAGTCAGGATAAGCGTACTAGATGTTCCCCTTCAAAATGCCAATTGTTGGCGCCCTTCCCGCTCAATATTTGGGAAGAGGCCCAGGGCCTCTGCCTATAAATAGGACTAGCCACTCCCAGGGTAGAGGCATCGATCCAGAGAGCGACTGAACTCCCCCTAGTAGTTCATCGCACCAGCCAAGAACAGACCCTCGCGAGGCTGTTCTTCCTTGTATTGTTCATCATCAGCCCAAGAGGCAATCCACCACACCATACACTGGAGTAGGGTATTACACCACAATGGTGTCATGAACCAGTATAAACTCTGTGTCTCTTGTGTTGTTCCGTTGATTGCTTAGATCATAGCGAGGCGGTGAGGTGCAGGTAGGCAGAGGGTGAAATCTCCGCGTGCACCCCAGTGTTCGAATCTAGAGGGTCTGCCGGAACCCGAAATCCGACATTTGGCGCGCCAGGTAGGGGTGCGCCGGAATCCACCTTCTGCCGCTTCGCGTCCCGTCGCATCGTCATCATCATGTCCGGCGACCAGGCAGGCAACCTTGATCCTTGGGCGGCCTAGCCCGCCCATGCAGAACCGCTCGCCCCGGGCAACCCCACGCCCCAGGCAGCTCGCGGTCCGCAGGGCGCTGCGGGCCGCGGGCGGCGTGGACAGGCGGCGACAGCTCTCACGACACGGCAGGCGCGGTCGGCGGCGAGGGCCTCCCACCATGCTGCGGCCACGGCGCCGTACACCCGACGGGAGCAGGCGAACTTGAGGGCCGCGCTCACCGTGGCCCGAGAGCTGCTGCAGTGCAGGCTGCTGGAAGGCGGTCACGACGTGCTGCTAGAGCGGGTGGCAGAGCTCCTGGGCTTCGCCGCCTCGGGGGCACCCCCCTTCTGCACCCAACTCCCACCTCAGGTCCAGGGTGGCCCGCACGGGGGCTCCGTGCACGACCGTGCGGCCCCAAGCGGACTCCAAGGCCACCCCAACGCCAGCCAGTCCGTCAGCCCAAGGCCAGCAGCGGCGCTACCTCCGCCCCTGGCCATTGAAGAAGGACTCGCCACAACCCGCGGCCCCGGTGGGCCGCCGCGCTATCACCCCCAGGTGGGCACATCAAGCAGAACTGCGTGGCATGCAGAGCACTACGGCGCGGCCTTCGGGATGGCGACCCCAGAAGAGTATGTGCCCCACATGATGGACCAAGGGCGCACACATGAGGACGAACAAGGCTCGCTCCTCGGGCTAAGCTGGGGGGACGAGACGCCAGAAGCTGAACTCTTCCAGGAGCCCCGAGAAGGCCCCGCCGGCTACGCTGGAAACAACAAGTATCAGGTACCACTAATTCCACAGGAGCAGGCATACGCCAACCATGGATCGCAAGGGGTGCAGGTCATGACAACGGGCGGCTGCCCCACTCCCGCAGCTTCCTACCCCTTAGGAGGAGGGCGCTGGGGCTGCAGGAGAGGGCCAAGATCCGACATCACCACCGTGGCATTCGGAGCAAGGCGTCCTCAGGAGGTAGGCCCTCTGCTGGGGAGGTGCCCCAGAGCCTGGCCCTGGCAGAGGACCTGTGATCATCGGGGGAACCGCTGGCGACCGCTCTACCCCATCGGCCGTGTCCTAGTTTCCGGTCATCGTCGGTGGCACTAGAGTGCGGCGCAAGGCGGGGCCCTCGTCTGGCAATATGAAGCAAGGCCGGTACCTGTGAAGAAGGCCCAGTGCCTGTGAAGCTCGCCGCCCCGTGACACTCTCACGTAATAATGAGTGGGGCTGTACACGCCCCGGAGTCACAGGGGTGCCGGCCTCAGGCCCTGGGGCTCCCTCCCACGCCCAATGGCAGCACTTAGCTCCGCACTGGTGAGAAGACGTCCAAGACTAGACTAGGTGCCGGACGCGGCCTTTTTTCTGCTTTCGTTGCTTTTCCCCCTTGGTTGTCGTTTCCCCCCATTGAATTTAAGTTGGATTTGAGCTTGAGGATTTGCGTGTGTTCGGGGAAGGGGTGTTTAGTCTCGTTCGAGCAATCTCTCGCGTTCTGGTTACCGCTTTGCCTCAGCGGCCTCCCCTCGTGAGCCGCTCGCGAGCCGGGCCAGGCCTAGCTTGCATGCAGCCCAGACTGCCATCGCCGCGCCCTCTCAGGAGGTTTTCATTACAGGTTCGATGGGTTCATTCAGGAGACGCTCGAGACGCCACAGCCCTCCGCAGGCTGACTCGAGGCCCACGTGGGTCGAAGGTAAACAAGCCAACCAGCTCGTCGCAAAATCAGCCGCTTGGCGCAGGCGTACGAGTGATATTGCATCTACTGATACGCTGAATACGAGTTTTTACATGAGGGGCTCCCCCTCCCAAAATGCTCTTACAACCTCCAGGGCAAGGCCCGAACTCTATCTGCGCAGGCTAAGTAAGCAGGGACAGCACGCAGTCAGTCGGATAAATCCCCCAATGCATCCTCAGGGGCGCCTCTTGAATCATCGCTGGCATCGCTGGCCTTGCCATCGCCCTCTGCGTCGCTGGCAGCAGCGCCAGGGCCGTTCACCACGTCACCTTCATCAGCAGCCACGAGCGTGTTGTCGTTATCAGAAGCGAAGGCCCTGACAAGGGCATCCACGTTGTCTTCCACCCAGCGCGCCAGGTCGCCCCGGACGGCCTGGGGTACTGGAGTGTCACGACCGGTTTTCCAATAAAAATATTTATTGAGAAACCAATTTTTTAGTCCAGTATGAGAGAAATCCTCCTCACTGGTAGACAAATTCTTGATACAATAAGCCAGTAGCATAAAATATATTACAGGGTCGAACTACGGTTGCTCAACCAAATTATTACAAGCACGCCAATAAATATACATATTGGCGGACATGACACAGCGGTGTGGAGGCATACTACTGACTCGAGGATAGGGCGGTGGTGGAAAAACACAGCGGGGAGAGAGATACAAGTCTCTACAACTGTCATCTCATCGAGCGTCGAGGTGAGGCTCGATGAATTTATTTGGTAGCGGAAGCGGATATAATACAGTGACCAAATCCAGGGTCGCACGAGACTGACTGGGACTCCTCTAGGTGTCGGACTCGCTATCAAATTCTTCATCCATGAGATCGCCTTCGTCAGCATTTGGCCAAATCAACAAGCCAGTGAGTACTTTGAAAGTACTCGCAAGACAGTTCGGACGTAAGATATAACAAATGCATGCATGAATGCGTCATGATTAATTCACCAATGCATATTCAAAAATTAGCATAACAAGGTAAGTAAAAGGGAAACGGCGGTAGTCCGCCTGAAATCCCACAAAACATAAATGAAGACCGATCGGGTGTCTGAAGCGACGCCTCGAAAGGTGGACAAATAAATATAAGGAGATGATGCCACAGTCGGGCGTCTTAGCGACACCACATAAAGGGCTTTAAAAGAAATGCTACAATCGGACGTCGGGGCGACATCACAGAAAGAGCTTTAAAAGAAATGCCACAGTCGGACGTCGGGGCGACATCACAGAAAGAGCTTTAAAAGAAATGCCACAGTCGGACGTCGGGGCGACATCACAGAAAGGGCTTTAAAAGAAATGCCACAGTCGGGCGTCTTAGCGACACCACATAAAGGGCTTTAAAAGAAATGCCACAGTCGAGCGTCTTAGCGACACCACATAAAGGGCTTGAAAAGAAAGTAAAATACAACAATGCCACAGTCGAACGTCTGAGCGACATCGCAGAAAGGGCTTTTATTCATAAGTAAATAATACTCATAGTAAACATTTAATTCATGAGAATAAATGGGTTAGTCCATCCACGGGAATAATCATTTAACCAGACTTAGCACTCATGCGATTCACCGGAGTCTCTGTCATCAAACTGATACTGTTAGGACAAGATAATACGAATTTGGACATGGAATAGATGATTCAAGGAATATATGACTCTGCAGAGTTTGTACAAAAATTTTCCCACAGCCAACGGATTTCCGTAGTCACGAAGGACTAGTTCCGTTTACGGTTTTTCGGGAGAACACACAGCTGACCAGTACACACCCATCCTACCTCTCGATGCTAGGGATCACCCTAGACACCGTCCAAGAAAAACTTTTGAGACGGGGAGATCACAATCTCGAATAGCATGGGATCAAATTTATATACGCGCGCTCTAAGGGGTGCCCCCCTCTCGGTCCCAACCGGAAACTCCCATGCCCCCTGACCGGATGACTGGCTTTAATCCAGGGCCATGGAACCATCATCACGGCCTCTCCTTTTGGTGTGTACCAGGAAAGCGGTTTGCAACTTACTAAACCATATTCCTTGCAGAAAACATGTGGTAGTACAGGGAAGGAAATGAGAGGAACTGGACTGATACGGTTTGACACTGAAGTCACATAGTCTGGCATAAGACTGGCATGCTACGACACTGCCATCTTACCCATCCTCATGCCAACACATGGCCATTCATACTCACATCCATCCACTTATGGATCATCGAACTCACTTACCTCAATATTTCATAAAATAACGTTCATCGATATGCTCATCAACATGCCATGAAACTAACTAAATGCAAAACATGCCAAGACACTCATCATATCAAAAGTTCAAACATGCTTGCCTGGTTCAGAGTAGTCGGAGCCTAGCTCGGTGAAGTTCGCGGCTCCGTCACCTCCTTCAGTATCTACGGTATAAAGAAAATATATGCGCTATCGTAAATACCAAGGGGTGCACAAAAAGTATTCCAAATATTTTTCAAATAAATCTGATAAAAAACTAGACAAAATTTTAAAGAGAACAGAAAAAGAATCAATCAAAAATACCTTTCTGTTTAAAAGTTATAAAGGTTTTTTTCCAGGGACTCATCTGTAATGAAACAGAAAGTTCCCAGGGGCTAGCTTATAAAAACAAAAAACGTTCCAGTGTTGAATACGCCAGCCCAAAGGGGAAAGCGCATTTTGCCTGAAGGCGCTTCCAGAAAACGATTCAATAGAGAGGGCAGAGAGGCTGACGGTGAGGTCCCACTCGTCAGGTTTAAACTTTCAAATGGGGGGGGGGGGACGAAGCTCGTCGGCGCCCGAGAGCCGCGGTGGTCGCCGGCGGCGATCCACGGCGAGGCAGGGGGATCGGAGGGTACCTCCGTGTTCAGGGCACCCTTCCGCGTCGGTTGGTGGTGGTGGTGGTCGCCAGCGAGTACCACGTCGACGGCGAGCTTTGCTCCGGCGGACGGCGGCTCGGGTGGTCAAGGGACTCGTCGGAGAGGGCTACAGAGATCAAATTGAGGAGGGGGTTAGGCTCCTGGTAGCTAGAGGGAGTAATTGACGGGGTTAGAGCGCCGGAGATGGCCTCACCGGAGCGAATCGTGGTGGAGGCCGAGGCTATTCGGGGCGGCCGGAGATGGGGGAGGAGACCTCCTCGAGGTCCTCCTAGTGGCCTGGCGGGGCGTTGGTGAGGAGTGGTGATGATGCGTGCACGAGGGTGAGCTCGGGAGCCCTTTATATAGGCGGCCCGAGGCGGTTGCCGTGATCGGGGGTCTCCGGTGACGATTACGGCGGCGCGGGGCTTGGTCGGGGTAATTAGGACGTTGGGCGTCATCGTGGAGGTCCACGGTTCCGTTTTGGTGCTAATCGAGCTAGAGTTTGGTGCTTTGGGGGTGAGTTCGATAGAACGGGGCGGCGCGGGCCCGTCGGCGGCAGGGAGTGCGTCCCGTGCTTGCCGGCCACGGTGGCGGTGCCATGGGCGTGCGCTGGCACGCATGAGGCCATGCGGAGAGCAGAGGGGCGATGGGCGGCGCGGAACGGCGTTGAGCCGCCGTTCTTGTCCCCTGTCGGCTGTAACGGGGTCTCGGCCGCCGCAAGAGACGCCGGCGCGGGCGGCCAGGGGCGCCACCAACGTCGGGAAGACGCCAAGCGCGCGTGCGGGATGCTCTAGACAGGAGGAAGAGGTCGCGTGGAACGTGCCAAGGGCACTGTGGGCATGTGACTGAACCTCTGTCGAAGATCGACACTGAACTCTGAATCTTTCTGAATTTTGAACAGCAACAGTGCATGCAAGGTGTTCGACAGAATGAATTTGGCCTCTGGTGATTTTTCCTTGAGCTGATTTTTGGTGGAGTGGCTTCTCATTGCTCCAGTAGGCTGCCTGATTTTTGGTGAAATTTTTCGAGAAGTGTAGATATGAATTTCACCAAATTTGGCAAATCTGGTCCAAACTTGCAGAGACTAAATTTTGAAAAATTTGAAAAGAGAAGGAGTGATCAAGATGGTTCTGGGTTGTGGGTACAAAGGACTATCCAGGAGAGTTGGTTTGAGGTCAAAACTCAAATGCAAAAGGGTACTTGCTTTGAAAATCACTCAGGCTCCAAATAATTTTCAGAAATGATTTGAGTGAAAAGAAAATTAGGATAGAATCCAAAACTTGCTTGGATTAGTTGGGACAGAGAACTTAGGTTGATCACAAGGAGGAGGGGAGGTTTTGGAGGGGTTTTACCACATGGGCAAAATGCAAAGTCATGGGTGGTTTTCAAGATATGAAAATCCCAAGTTTTTCATATAGTTTCTTTTTAAAAGAAAAAGATTAAACTCCCAAAATAAATTTGAGAGGGAACCAACAGAGAAGAAGTTTCAAAAGATCAAACACCAAAGTTTGAAAAAAATAAAATCCTTGCCAAAGCAAAGGAAGTTTTTAAGAGGAAGGTTTTCTCAAAAAAAAATTTAAATGGCCTCTTTTCAAAGACCACAAGGTTTTGCTGAAAACCAAAATAAAAAATTTTGGAGTGTCACAACACCTACCCCCTTAGGAAAAATCTCGTCCCCGAGATTTCAACTGTTCCTCAAATAAGTGTGGATGCTCTGTCCGAAGAAAATCCTCTCTTTCCCAAGTTGCTTCACTGTCGGTGTGATTGCTCCACTGGACTTTGAAAAACTTGATGGTCTTCTGTCGGGTCCTCGTTTCAGACTCCTCTAATATTCTTACGGGACGTTCCCGATAAGTGAGGTCTAGCTGCACCTCAATGTTTTCATGGGATACTTGTTTCTCTGGTTTGCTTACGCACTTCCTTAATTGAGAGATGTGGAACACGTCGTGAATGTCGGACAAGTCTTCGGGTAAGTCCAGCTGGTAGGCTACAGTGCCTCTTCGTGCCACTATGCAGAATGGTCCAATGAATCTTGGTGCTAACTTTCCTTTAATCTTAAACCGTTGCAGTCCTCTCATAGGGGATACTCTCAGGTATACGAACTCACCGGGTTCGAAGCTGACCCTACGATGTTTTTGAGCGGTCTTAAGTCGGTCTCTGATTAGCTTGACCTTTTCCTCGGCTTCTCTGAGCATGTCTGGTCCGAAGATGCGGCTGTCTCCGGTCTCTGACCAATTTAACGGGGTACGACATCTTCGTCCGTATAAAGCCTCAAATGGTGCCATTTGTAGGCTGGCCTGGTAGCTATTGTTGTACGCGAACTTGGCGTATGGCAGGCTTTCTTCCCAACTGGTTCCATATGTGAGGACACATGCTCTCAGCATGTCTTCTAAAACCTGGTTTACGCGTTCTGTTTGTCCATCAGTTTGTGGGTGGTATGCGGTACTGAAGGCTAGTTGGGTTCCCAGAGTCTATTGTAAATGCTCCCAAAATCTTGAGACGAACTGAGTGCCTCTGTCGGATATTATAGTCTTCGGGACACCGTGCAGACAAACTATGCGGGAAAGATAAATCCTGGCAAGCCTCTGAGTGGTGTGGGTCGTCTTTATTGGAATAAAGTGTGCCACTTTGGTTAACCTGTCGGTGATGACCCATATGGCATCATTCCCGTGTCGTGACCGAGGTAGTCCGACAATGAAATCCATCCCTATTTCATCCCATTTCCACTCAGGTATTTTGTTCGGTTGCAGTAGTCCGGCTGGTCTCTGATGCTCAGCTTTTATGCGTTGACATGAGTCGCAACATGCAATGAAGGTGGCTATGTCCCTCTTCATACCGTGCCACCAAAATCTTTCCTGAATATCTTTATACATCTTGGTTCCTCCAGGGTGGATCGAGTACGGGGCGGTGTGGGCTTCAGCTAAAATTTGCTGTTTAAGGTCTTCTATGTTAGGCACGCAGAGCCTTTCTCCGTACCATAATATTCCTTCATTGTCTATGACGAATTCCGAGGCCTTGCCCATACTCAACTTTCTTTTGATGCCTTCGATGCTGGTGTGACCGGGCTGAGCTTCTTTGATTTTCTCCACAAGGTCGGGTTGTATTACCAAGTTTGATATGGTGCCTTCTGCTACCATTATCAAGTTGAGCTTGGCAAATTCTTGTTGGAATTCGGGCCTCAAGCTATGCAGCTTATTTTCGGCGGAGCTGGGGTTCCGACTAAGGGCATCGACCACTACATTTGCTTTCCCTGGATGGTAATGGATACCAACATCATAATCCTTTACCAACTCCAACCAACGTCGTTGCCGTAAGTTTAGTTCTGGCTGTGTGAAAATATATTTGAGACTTTTGTGATCCGTATATATTTCACATCGATTCCCAAGTAAGAAATGCCTCCATTCCTTGAGTGCATGAATAACTGCTACCATTTCTAAGTCATGAGTGGGATAATTTTCCTCATGCTTGTGAAGTTGCCTTGAAGCGTAGGAGACAACCTTGCCTTCCTGCATCAACACGCATCCGAGACCCTTTTTGGACGCGTCACAATAAACTTCAAAATTCTTGTGTATGTCGGGGACAATTAATACCGATGCTGTCGTTAACTTCCATTTTAGTTCTTGGAAACTTTTCTCGCAGGCTTCTGTCCATTCAAACTTCTTATCTTTCTTGAGTAACTGCGTCATAGGCTTGGCTATGGTGGAAAATCCTTCAATAAATCTGCGGTAATATCCTGCCATTCCCAAGAAACTCCGTACGTCTGTTACGCTGGCTGGTGACTTCCAGCCAAGTACGGCCTTGACTTTCTCTGGGTCCACTGCGATACCGTCTTGGGTCAGTACGTGGCCTAGAAAGCCTACTTGTCTTAGCCAAAATTCGCACTTGCTGAACTTGGCATACAATTGGTGTTTTCTGAGCTCTCCTAGCACAATCCTGAGATGTTCTGCGTGCTCTTCTGGTGTCTTGGAGTATACCAGAATATCGTCGATGAATACCACTACGAACTTGTCCATAAACTTCATAAATACTTTGTTCATGAGGTGAACAAAATATGCTGGGGCGTTAGTTAATCCAAATGGCATCACTGTGAACTCGTACAGTCCATATCTGGAGGTGAAGGCTGTTTTGGGGATATCTTCCGCTCGTACCTTCAACTGATGGTATCCTGACCTTAAGTCAATTTTTGAGAATACCTTGGCCTGAGCGAGTTGATCAAACAAATCGTTTATCCTTGGCATCGGGTATTTGTTTTTGACTATGACCATGTTAAGTGCTCGATAGTCAATACACAATCTCAGCGTTCCATCCTTCTTTTTGGCAAATAAAATTGGTGATCCCCAAGGTGAGGAGCTAGCTCGAATGTATCCTTTGTCCAGTAATTCCTTTATTTGTTTCTTCAACTCGATCAACTCGGATGGTGCCATTCTGTATGGTTTCTTGTATATGGGGGTGGTTCCTGGTGCTAGCTCAATGCGGAATTCTATTTCTCGGTCTGGTGGCATGCCTGGTAGCTCTTCAGGGAATACATCTGGAAATTCACACACTACTGGAACCTTGTTTAGCTCAGAAACGTCCACCTTATTTAATCTCGGTTGCCGGGGTATTTTTCCTTCCTTGGCTGATACTCTTATGGTCTTCCCTTGGTGGTGTGTGAGAATTACGGTCCTGTTGAAACAGTCGATAAACCCCTTGTTGGTGGTTAGCCAATCCATCCCTAGGATGACATCTAGTCCTTTATTTTCCAACACAATAAGATTTGCGTGAAACTCCAATCCTTCGAACTCAATGACCACATTCTGACAGTAATTCTGAGTAACTTGCTGAATCCCAGGGGACTTGATGATCATGGATTTCTCCAAAGGAAGCATCGAAAAATTATTTTGCAAAGCAAAAATTTTCGAAATGAAAGAGTGAGAAGCTCCAGAATCAAACAAAACCATTGCAGGTATTGTGTTGACAGGAAACGTACCGAGTACGATATCCGGAGCATTTTGTGCCTCCTCTTTGGTTACGTGATTCAGATGACCCTTCCTGTGGTTATTGTTGGGATTGAAATTGTTTCGCTTGGGCGCGGAATTGTTGCCGCCGTTGTTCGGCTTTGGGGTTGAGTTCCTTGGCTTGGGGCACTATTTGGCACAGTGCCCTTCTTCTCCACAAGCGTAACAAGTAACGCCGGGGCGATAGGTGAATTCCTTGTCCCTTGCATGAAAATTCTTGATTGGGCGTGAGACATTGGATGAGGATTTGTGTGTCCCACCCTTTTGAAAATCTGTCCTGCTTCGGTGATTGCGAGCATGGTTAGTTTGGTCCCTTTTTCGCTTGCGGATATCTTCCAGACTGCGTCTCTCATTTTCCAGAGTAATGGCTTTGTCCACCAGTGTTTTAAAATCAGGAAAAGTGTGCACGACCAGTTGGCATTTAAGCGTGGGCGCCAGACCGTCAAGGAATTTCTCCATCTTCTTGATTTCAGTCATACGCTCTTCATTGGCGTAGCGGGACAATAGAGTAAATTGACTGTTGTAATCTGACACTGTCATGTTCCTTTGTTTGAGGTCATCGAACTCTCTCTTCTTGATTTTCATAATACTCTTAGGAATGTGTGCACCACGGAAACCTTCCTTGAAATCTTCCCAGGTTATGTCATTTTCGTTGGGATGCATGTGCAGAAAATTCTCCCACCACGATGCGGCTGCTCCTGTGAGATAGTGCGGAGCATACAATACCTTTTCGGGGTCTGAACATTTTGCAATAATTAATTTTCTCTCCATATCTCGAAGCCAGTCCTCGGCTTCAAGAGGTTTGTCAGTGTGAGAAAATGTTTGGGGACGTGTCTTCTGTAGCTCAGATAACTTGGAATGCTGCTGATACTGTCCATGGTGATTTCCCATGTTGATGACTTGGTTCATCATTTCACGTTGTTGTTGCTGACTCTGTTCATAAAGGCGGCACATTTGTGAAAGTGCCGATTCACTGCCCTGTTGGCTTGACTGTCCCTGAGTGAACTCGTTGCGGGGTTGTGCATCATAATTTTCCTCTGGTGGAGTTGGCATGGAGCGAGTCCAAGGACGAGACATTTTTCACTCTGGGGAAATATTTTTTTTGCAAAACTCATAAGAAAAGCGGAAAGAGTCGCAAAAACAATTCCAAAAAAAATGCATGAAGCTGGCAAATAAAACTAAGTAACCAAGCTTACTTAAGAAAAACAAATCGACTTGCGCACGGAGAAGGACTGCTCATTACATATCTTACACGCGGGCGGTAATTATACAATACATCACTCAGGATATGCATACATAATCCTGACATGTTATTTAGGCTAGTGCACTTCTCCAGATCCTACATGATGCGCAAACAGGCTACTTCTCACAACCTATGTACATATCTTACAAAGCGGTACATTACATGGCAGCTAAGCGTACTCAGGCAGAGATGTTGACGACCTCCTTTGCCCTGCCGAGGGCGAGGCGTAGCGAGGTTGGGGACTCGACTTCCTCCTCGCTAATAGGCTCCATACGTGTAGTGTTGCGCAGAGTGGACGGAGCGGTTGCCAGGGGCGGAGCAACACGTACAGGAGTGGGCGCGAAGGGTGGTGCAGTGCGCGCTGGAGTGGGTGCAATGACTTGGTTGAATTCTTCGGTAGAAGGTAGGCGACAAGTAGGCGTATAAGATGCTGAGGACGAGACCAAAGTCAGTGGCGGTGCGACGGGTAGGAGCTCCCTCCTGTTGGCAGCACAGCCATGAACTGAGTCCATGCGGGTAGCTACGAAGTCGTCCACCAGGTTGTCAAAGGCTGCCTCCAGGGCCCGGAGATACTCAATGAGCATCTCAAAAGCCTCGTCTCGTTCTCCTCTGGGGCAGGAGTATGCGTAGTGACAGGTGTAAGGCACATGGCATGGAAGATAGCGGTAGCGACGAGTCTTCATCGCGGGAAGGACATCCCTGAGACGAGCTATCGCCTCGCGGGCTGCCGTCTGCATAGCATGCCTCTCCGTAGGCATGGCTCTTCCCAAGAACCGGAAGCGGCGTAACTCACCACGCCCTCCCTTGAACTGCACCGCGGCCTGGTGCATGGTCAGACTGTCGTTGACTCGGTGCTGGCAGAGTGTGAAGACTGGGCGCACAGATGGCCCCATCGCGACCTGAACGATGAAGGAAAGAAGCTTGACGAACCCATCGGGCATGTTGGCGAAGGTCTGAGACTCACAGCTGTTGTCGGCCATCTACAAAAGTAGGCAAAAATTCTTCATGGTCAGATCATAAATTTATGCTGACTGACAGAAAATGACTACAATCAAGAAAAATATGAAGAGGCTCAATCATGCTAATAACCAATTAGCGATCGCACCTAGTGGCTTCCTATAGTCAGCCTGGCTCTGGTACCAAGCTTGTCACGACCGGTTTTCCAATAAAAATATTTATTGAGAAACCAATCTTTTTAGTCCAGTATGAGAGAAATCCTCCTCACTGGTAGACAAATTCTTGATACAATAAGCCAGTAGCATAAAATATATTACAGGGTCGAACTACGGTTGCTCAACCAAATTATTACAAGCACGCCAATAAATATACATATTGGCGGACATGACACAGTGGTGTGGAGGCATACTACTGACTCGAGGATAGGGCGGTGGTGGAAAAACACAGCGGGGAGAGAGATACAAGTCTCTACAACTGTCATCTCATCGAGCGTCGAGGTGAGGCTCGATGAATTTATTTGGTAGCGGAAGCGGATATAATACAGTGACCAAATCCAGGGTCGCACGAGACTGACTGGGACTCCTCTAGGTGTCGGACTCGCTATCAAATTCTTCATCCATGAGATCGCCTTCGTCAGCATCTGGCCAAATCAACAAGCCAGTGAGTACTTTGAAAGTACTCGCAAGACAGTTCGGACGTAAGATATAACAAATGCATGCATGAATGCGTCATGATTAATTCACCAATGCATATTCAAAAATTAGCATAACAAGGTAAGTAAAAGGGAAACGGCGGTAGTCCGCCTGAAATCCCACAAAACATAAATGAAGACCGATCAGGTGTCTGAAGCGACGCCTCGAAAGGTGGATAAATAAATATAAGGAGATGATGCCACAGTCGGGCGTCTTAGCGACACCACATAAAGGGCTTTAAAAGAAATGCTACAATCGGACGTCGGGGCGACATCACAGAAAGAGCTTTAAAAGAAATGCCACAGTCGGACGTCGAGGCGACATCACAAAAAAGGCTTTAAAAGAAATGCCACAGTCGGGCGTCTTAGCGACACCACATAAAGGGCTTTAAAAGAAATGCCACAGTCGGACGTCGGGGAGACATCACAGAAAGAGCTTTAAAAGAAATGCCACAGTCAGACGTCGGGGCGACATCATAGAAAGGGCTTTAAAAGAAATGCCACAGTCGGGCGTCTTAGCGACACCACATAAAGGGCTTTAAAAGAAATGCCACAGTCGGGCGTCTTAGCGACACCACATAAAGGGCTTGAAAAGAAAGTAAAATACAACAATGCCACAGTCAGACGTCTGAGCGACATCGCAGAAAGGGCTTTTATTCATAAGTAAATAATACTCATAATAAACATTTAATTCATTAGAATAAATGGGTTTGTCCATCCACGGGAATAATCATTTAACCGGACTTAGCACTCATGCGATTCACCGGAGTCTCTGTCATCAAACTGATACTATTAGGACAAGATAATACGAATTTGGACATGGAATAGATGATTCAAGGAATATATGACTCTGCAGAGTTTGTACAAAAAATTTCCCACAGCCAACGGATTTCCGTAGTCACGAAGGACTAGTTCCGTTTACGGTTTTTCGGGAGAACACACAGCTAACCAGTACACACCCATCCTACCTCTCGATGCTAGGAATCACCCTAGACACCGTCCAAGAAAAACTTTTGAGACGGGGAGATCACAATCTCGAATAGCATGGGATCAAATTTATATACGCGCGCTCCAAGGGGTGCCCCCCTCTCGGTCCCAACCGGAAACACCCGTGCCCCCTGACCGGATGACTGGCTTTAATCCAGGGCCATGGAACCATCATCACGGCCTCTCCTTTTGGTGTGTACCAGGAAAGCGGTTTGCAACTTACTAAACCATATTCCTTGCGGAAAACATGTGGTAGTACAGGGAAGGAAATGAGAGGAACCGGACTGATACGGTTTGACACTGAAGTCACATCCATCTTACCCATCCTCATGCCAACACATGGCCATTCATACTCACATCCATCCACTTATGGATCATCGAACTCACTTACCTCAACATTTCATAAAATAACGTTCATCGATACGCTCATCAACATGCCATGAAACTAACTAAATGCAAAACATGCCAAGACACTCATCATATCAAAAGTTCAAACATGCTTGCCTGGTTCAGAGTAGTCGGAGCCTAGCTCGGTGAAGTTCGCGGCTCCGTCACCTCCTTCGGTATCTACGGTATAAAGAAAATATATGCGCTATCGTAAATACCAAGGGGTGCACAAAAAGTATTCCAAATATTTTTCAAATAAATCTGATAACAAACTAGACATAATTTTAAAGAGAACAGAAAAAGAATCAATCAAAAATACCTTTCTGTTTAAAAGTTATAAAGGTTTTTGTCCAGGGACTCATCTGTAATGAAACAGAAAGTTCCCAGGGGCTAGCTTATAAAAACAGAAAACGTTCCAGTGTTGAATACGCCAGCCCAGAGGGGAAAGCGCATTTTGCCCGAAGGCGCTTCCAGAAAACGATTCAATAGAGAGGGCAGAGAGGCTGACGGTGGGGTCCCACT
>NC_041387.1:414888195-414922851 GCF_002162155.2 Triticum dicoccoides
GAAGCTCGTCGGCGCCCGAGAGCCGCGGTGGTCGCCGGCGGCGATCCACGGCGAGGCAGGGGGGTCGAAGGGTACCTCCGTGTTCAGGGCACCCTTCCGCGTCGGTTGGTGGTGGTGGTGGTCGCCGGCGAGTACCACGTCGACGGCGAGCTTTGCTCCGGCGGACGGCGGCTCGGGTGGTCGAGGGACTCGTCGGAGAGGGCTGCAGAGATCAAATTGAGGAGGGGGTTATTCTCCTAGTAGCTAGCGGGAGTAATTGATGGGGTTAGAGCGCCGGAGATGGCCTCACCGGAGCGAATCGTGGTGGAGGCCGAGGCGGCTCGGGGCGGCCGGAGTTGGGGGAGGAGACCTCCTCGAGGTCCTCCTAGTGGCCTGGCGGGGCGTTGGTGAGGAGTGGTGATGATGCGTGCACGAGGGTGAGCTCGGGGGCCCTTTATATAGGCGGCCCGAGGCGGTTGCCGTGACCGGGGGTCTCCGGTGACGATTACGGCGGCGCAGGGCTTGGTCGGGGTAATTAAGACGTTGGGCGTCATCGTGGAGGTCCACAGTTCCGTTTCGGTGCTAATCGAGCTGGAGTTTGGTGCTTTGGGGGTGAGTTCGACAGAACGGGGCGGCGTGGGCCCGTCGGCGGCAGGGAGCGCGTCCCGTGCTTGCCGGCCACGGTGGCGGTGCCACGAGCATGCGCTGGCACGCATGAGGCCACGCGGAGAGCAGAGGGGCGATGGGCGGCGCGGAACGGCGTTGAGCCGCCGTTCTTGTCCCCTGTCGGCTGTAACGGGGTCTCGGCCACCGCAAGACACGCCGGCGCGGGCGGCCAGGGGCGCCACCGACGTCGGGAAGACACCAAGCGCGCGTGCGGGATGCTCCAGACAGGAGGAAGAGGCGGCGAGGAACGTGCCAAGGGCACTATCGGCATGTGACTGAACCTCTGTCGAAGATCGACACTGAACTCTGAATCTTTCTGAATTTTGAACAGCAACAGTGCATGCAAGGTGTTCGACAGAATGAATTTGGCCTCTGGTGATTTTTCCTTGAGCTGATTTTTGGTGGAGTGGCTTCTCATTGCTCTAGTAGGCTGCCTGATTTTTGGTGAAATTTTGGAGAAGTGTATATATGAATTTCACCAAATTTGGCAAATCTGGTCCAAACTTGCAGAGACTGAATTTTGAAAAATTTGAAAAGAGAAGGAGTGGATCAAGATGGTTCTGGGTTGTGGGTACAAAGGACTATCCAGGAGAGTTGGTTTGAGGTCAAAACTCAAATGCAAAAGGGTACTTGCTTTGAAAATCACTCAGGCTCCAAATAATTTTCAGAAATGATTTGAGTGAAAAGAAAATTAGGATAGAATCCAAAACTTGCTTGGATTAGTTGGGACAGAGAACTTAGGTTGATCACAAGGAGGAGGGGAGGTTTTGGAGGGGTTTTACCACATGGGCAAAATGCAAAGTCATGGGTGGTTTTCAAGATATGAAAATCCCAAGTTTTTCATAGAGTTTCTTTTTAAAAGAAAAAGATTAAACTCCCAAAATAAATTTGAGAGGGAACCAACAGAGAAGAAGTTTCAAAAGATCAAACACCAAAGTTTGAAAAAAATAAAATCCTTGCCAAAGCAAAGGAAGTTTTTGAGAGGAAGGTTTTCGGAAAAAAAAATTAATGGCCTCTTTTCAAAGACCACAAGGTTTTGCTCAAAACCAAAATAAAAAATTTTGGAGTGTCACATGGAGCGATGGCGGTGTCAAATTCGAAGTTGGGGAACATCTTCTGAAGGTGGCTGAAGACACGAGAGAAGGTGCATCCGAGCAGGGCGCGGCTCCTCTCCTCCACCAACCTATTGGCACCGACCGACCGCGCCTCCAGCTGCGTCAGTGAAGAACTGAAGATTGCCAGCATAGTTGACTCCGTGGGGCTGGTCAACAGCCGCCTCGCAGATGTTACCCAAGGCCGCGTTGGCTCTCCCACGAAGCCTGGCGAGCATGGGGCCATTCTCGTGCTCCAGAATCCGCCGCTGGCGTATCTCGTCCTCGTTCTGCCGTGCAATGGCCTCAGCCTCGTCCACCCGCTGGCGGAGAAGAAGCGCCTCGGCGCGGGAGGTAGTCAGTTCCTCCTGCGCTACATCGACGGCGGCCCGAGAAACGTCGGCCCACCGTGCCGCTTCCTCCAGGTTGGCCCTCAGGGCGGCTGAGGGAGTTCCGGACTAGGGGGTGTCCGGATAGCCGAACTATCATCATCGGCCGGGCTCCAAGACTATGAAGATAGAAGATTGAAGACTTCGTCCCGTGTCCGGATGGGACTTTCCTTTGCGTGGAAAGCAAGATTGGCGATACGGATATGTAGATCTCCTACCATTGTAACCGACTCTGTGTAACCCTAGCCCTCTCTGTTGTCTATATAAACCGGATGGCTTTAGTCCGTAGGACGAACAACAATCAAACCATAGGCTAGCTTCTAGGGTTTAGCATCCTTGATCTCGTGGTAGATCTACTCTTGTAACCCACATCATCAATATTAATCAAGCAGGACGTAGGGTTTTACCTCCATCAAGAGGGCCCGAACCTGGGTAAAAACATCGTGTCCCTCGTCTCCTGTTACCATCCGCCTAGACGAACAGATCGGAACCCCCTACCCGAGATCCGCCGGTTTTGACACCGACATTGGTGCTTTCATTGAGAGTTCCTCTGTGCCATCGCGATCAGGAAGGATGCCTTTTCCCGTCTTTAAAGATGGCACCGTCGTCAAGAGAGATTTGGCCGCCGGCCAGACTATCCGGCTAGGTGGTTTTCTTATGACCGCCTATTCGGCCACCGCTCCGACGATGACCTCTCAGGTCATCAAAAGCGATCTAAGCGTCAGCCCGGAATTCGCCGAGCAGTTAGATCCGATTGAGCTCTCCTCTGTAAACGAGCTCTTGGATCGCATCGCCGCCCTGGGGGTCGCTACAGACTACGATCAGATTGGGCTTAAAACCGATCTGAGAGAGATTAACTCTCCTCAGGCTACCCACCACGTTGTTGTGGTAGAGGAACAATGCGGCAACCCTTCTTCTACGTTGAAAACCAACTATGTCCGGATTCTCGATCTCTCCAAGCCGGATTCCCGCGGAGGGACGGACGCTAGTCAAATACTGAACTTAGAGTCAGGCATCGGACTAGATTCGTTGGAAAGCATCCAGCAAGTCAAGCTTCCAAATCCGGAAAGTTCTTGGCCTTTGAGCCTCAGATCGGGCGGGGTTCCGAACTTGATTCCACCCGCCCACCCAAACATAAGCGATCTATCTCGAATACGACAAGAGCCTGATGAAACAGTACATCATTACTGGGCCAGATTCCTCCTGGTTATGAACAGGATAAAGGACTGCTGCGAAGAAAGCGCGATTTCAATTTTTTGCAACAACTGCATGGACAAGGGAATCATGAACGCCATAAGTCGTCGCGAAGTTACACGCTTCATCGACCTAGCAACCATTGTACAAGAATACTGTGTGGTGGAGAGTGCCAGGAACACCGAAACTAGGTTTTGGGACAGTCCGGCCTTGACTACAACCCTAGTCTGAAGGAAAAGGGTGCGCCATACTCAAGCACCTGGGTTAAAAACCAAAAAGCAAAAACCCCCTAAAGGGCATGGAACCGTCTTGGAGGGTCGGCTCAATGGGCCCTGCAAAATCCACAGTACGGAGGGCGCCACTCCAACACACAGCCTTCGAACATGTTGGATACTACGGCAGGTGGCCAAAAGTGGCGGAGGCTTTTTAGCCCCGGGCAAATAGCCCAGTAGTACCGGTACGGTACTAACAGTCTTCGAGACTTTCGCATCAAATAACATGCGAAAACAAAGAATCCGCGGCCTCGCCGAAGTCTACCAAGTAGCAATAGCAATTCCATGGAGCGACACGGCTATCACCTTCAACGCCAGCGACGAACCTAAATTCCGAATAGCTAGAGCACCAGCCGCATTGGTCCTCAGTCCATTAGTGGACGGCTTTCGCCTTACCAAGGTACTCATGGATGGCGGCAGCGGATTAAACCTCATCTACGAGGAAACCCTTCAAAAAATGGATATTGACTGGAGCCGCATTGAGCGAAGCAGCACAACCTTCAGGGGGATAATCCCTAGTCGAGAAGTACGCTGCACAGGAAAAATCACACTCGATGTAGTGTTCGGCTCGCCGGACAATTACAGGTCCAAAGAGGTCATGTTCCAAGTGGCCCCATTCGGCAGCGGATATCACGCCTTGTTAGGGCGAGAGGCATTCACAATCTTCCAAGCCATACCCCATATGGGTACATGAAGCTTAAAATGCCCGGCCCCAATGGAATCATCACTCTGGCCAGTGATCCAGATATTGCACTCCGCGCCAAAAATAAGATAGCGGCATTAGCCCTAGAGGCACTATCCAAAGCCCTAGCGGCAGAGGAACTAACTGTGCTGCGCTCCACGGTGGATAGGGACGACGTGATACTCGACAAGAGGTCCAAGTCCACCTCTTTTAAACCAGCAGACGAAATAGTCAAATTCCAGGTCCATCCAACCGACCCCACAAAGACGGCCCCGATTGGGGCACAATTAAATCTCGATGTCGAAGCCGCCCTACGAGTATTCCTTCAGGAAAATTGGGACATTTTCGCCTGGCACCCCTAAGACATGCCAGGAATCCCACGCAGACTGGCAGAGCACATCCTAAATATCCTAAAAGGATTCAAGCCTGTCAAACAGGCTCTTTGGCGATTTTCTGAACCAAAAAGACAGGCAATGGGAGAGGAGCTAGCCAAACTCTTAGAAGCCGGATTCATTAGAGACATCAAACATCCGGACTGGCTAGCCAATCTGGTAATGGTACCAAAAAAAGGACAAATCCTGGCGCCTTTGTGTCGATTTCAAAGACCTTAACAAGGCTTGCCCAAAGGACCCCTTCCCTCTCCCCCGCATCGACCAAATCATCGACGCTACCGCAGGGCACGATTCATTGTGCTTCCTCGACGCATACTCCGGATACCATCAAATCAAGATGGTGGAAAAAGACCAGGCTGCAACAGCATTTATTACTCCATATGGACCATTCTGCTTCAACACAATGCCCTTCGGACTCAAAAACACCGGCGCAACATATCAGCGCATGATTCAAACATGTCTGGCTACTCAGATAGGTAAAACAGTCGAGGCATATGTAGACGATGTGGTCGTCAAGACCAAACACGTCGAAACTCTAGTAGACGACTTGAGGGTGACATTCGACAACCTCCGAGAATATGACATTAAGCTAAACCCGGAAAAATGCGTTTTCGGCGTACCAGCCGGAAAGCTCTTGGGCTTCATTGTATCCGGTAGAGGAATTGAAGCAAACCCAGCCAAGATCCGAGCTCTGTCACAATTGGATATCCCAAAAGACCTCAAGCAAATACAAAATCTAACTGGATGCGTGGCGGCTCTAAGCCGCTTCATCTCCCGAGGCACTGCCACTTTATCGCCTCCTCACGCGCACCGAACGTTTCGAATGGACGGATGCCGCCACGGCCGGACTCGAAGAAATTAAAGCCGTATTGGCAACAAATCCGGTCCTGGCCGCGCCCAACCTGGGCGAACCAATGCTATTATATATCGCAGCAACACATCATGTTGTCAGTGCGGTACTCGTCGTCGAACGAGAAACAGAAGGACACAAATTCCCCCTTCAAAAACCAGTGTACTATGTATCCACTGTCTTGACTCCATGCAAGTCCCGATACCCACATTATCAAAAGATAGCGTATGCGGTGTTCATGGCATCCCGGAAGCTGCGACACTACTTTCAAGAGTGCTCCATAACAGTGGCCTCCGAAGTACCTCTCAACGATATTATAAACAATCGCGACGCAACGGGCAGGATTACAAAATGGGCCATCGAGCTCTTACCATTTGACATAACCTACAAACCACGGCGGGCTATAAAGTCGCAAGCTTGGCTGACTTCATCGTCGAATGGACTGAAGCCGAACTCCCTAAAGAGTACGGTGCATACTCCAATTGGATCATGCATTTCGACGGCTCCAAGATGTTGGCGGGCTTGGGGGCTGGCGTCGTCTTGACGTCCCCAACCGGAGACACAGTCCAATATGTACTTCAAATAATGTACACGGACTCCAACAACGCAGCCGAATACGAGGCCCTTCTACATGGCCTCCGGATGGCAATCTCCATGGGTATTCAATGCCTAGAGGTGCGCGGGGATTCAAACCTTGCAATATCCCAAATAAATGGAGACTTCGACGCCAAGGATCCAAAAATGGCAGCTTACTGTAACGCTGTGCTAAAAATGTCAGCTCGGTTCTAGGGACTCGAATTCCACCATGTAGCCCAGGACAATAACCAGGCATCAGACGTGTTGGCACGCATCGGTGCAAAATGTGATGCCGTCCCTCCGAACATCTTCCTGGAATGACTTTTCAAACCATCCATATCATGGGAAGAGGAGTCCGGACATAACAATCCAGAACCAGCTGCATCACCTAACTCAGACGATTCTGACATAGTCGGTGGCTCAAGCAACGAAGTAACACATTCAGCCCACGAAATAATGGCAGTAATTGCCCCGTGGACGGAACCATTCCTAGCCTACTTACTGAGGCAGGAACTCCCCGAAGACCAAAACGAGGCCCGCTGCATAGTTCGGCGATCTAAAGCCTACAAAGTCCACGAGGGAGAACTTTATAAGAAAAGCACAACCGGAGTCCTTCAAAGGTGTATATCCGAAGAGGAAGGGCAAAATCTTCTGGCCGAAATTCACGCCGGACTCGGCAGGCACCATGCCGCAGCCCGGGCCCTTGTAGGCAAGGCCTTCCGTACAGGACTTTACTGGCCGACTGCCCGGGCAGACGCTCAGGACTTAGTCCAACGATGCGTCGGTTGCCAGCTCTTTGCTAACCAGAGCCACATGCCACCCACCGCCCTCAAAACTATACCCATCACCTGGCCGTTCGCGGTCTGGGGGCTTGACATGGTAGGACCTCTTAAAGGGGGAACCCACAAGCGCAAATACTTATTGGTCATGGTGGACAAATTCACCAAATGGATAGAGGCCAAGCCGGTTAAAACGGCAGAATCCGGACCTGTGATAGACTTCATATCCGGGGTAGTACACCGTTTCGGCGTCCCACACAGGATCATCACCGATAACGGCACGAACTTCACGGCCGACGAGGTCAAACTCTGGTGCAAGAACATGGGCATCAAGCTCGACTATGCTCCAGTCTATCACCCGCAAACTAATGGTCAAGTGGTACGAGCAAATGGTCTAATCATGAGCGGCATCAAACCCAGATTAGTGCGGTCCCTCACGGAATCTAACACGCACTGGGTAGAGGAGCTCGACACCGTACTCTGGGGGCTGCGGACCACGCCAAACCGCACAACCGGATTCACACCATTTTTATGCTCTACGGCGCCGAGGCAGTTTTGCCCTGCGACATAATTCATGACTCACCTCGCGTGCGCATGTACGAGGAAAGAGAAGCCGAGTTAGATCGGCAGGACAGTTTGGACGCCTTGGAGGAGGAGCGTGATGTGGCAAAATCCCGTTCCGCATTTTATCAACAGCAGGCTCGAAGATATCAAAGCAGAGAAGTACGGGCCAAAACTTACAATGTTGGCGAGCTAGTTCTACGCCTGCCGGACAAGAAAAAGGACAAACTTACGCCCAAATGGGAAGGTCCCTTCATTATCGTCCAAGTCCTTACCGGCGGTGCATACCGTCTACGCAAAGCATCTGACAACCGACTCGAGCCAAACCCATGGAACGCAGCCCGTCTCCGAAGATTTTACGCCTAGCGCCGGACTCAGGGTTCGTCTCCTTTCTCCGTCCACCTTTTATACTTTTTTGCTGTCCATGTTTTCCCTCCTCTCCCCTCCCTTTTTTCACCACAACCCGCTTGAGGGCTAACCTGCGTTTTGTTCGCACTCACTCGATGTGCTATTCGCACTCGTTATACCTGGGGGCTTCTTTAACATAAGCTTATTTATATGGGTTTCATGCCCAACACATGTGTCACACTTCCGCATGTACCTTTTGATCACCATTGTATGCATCGATATGACTTAAGTTTTGGCCAAGCTGGGTTGCCTGGCTCCTGTGCTTACCCCTACGTTCCCGATTGTTCGGCGAGGAGGTAAAGGGAGCACCTCTGCGATTGTTACTACCGGGTCAGCCGGATGTGTACCTCAGACTGGGTGAAGCCGAAGGCTAGCGTTCTTAAGGGAATATTCGGTCGGTGACCTGAAAGATGATTTATTACTAACTTATTTATCTGCCCCCAGATATTTTTCTGCTTTTTTCGCAGTCCGGACATGCATTTCAGGGCATGCCTCCCAGGGAAAGGAACCCTTAACGAAACTATTCTCCCTGGAAGATGTTTCTTACTAACCATGTAATATAACATATCTAGTTGGGCACTTGTCGGATAAAGCATTCACGACCCCTATGCCCTGTCTCCATGCGTGGCCCGGTTTTTATATAACCGTGAGGGTATTCGGACACACTCCGGACCGTTGGGTCCCGAGGTCGAAGCGAAAAGGTCCGCAGAGACAAACGATCTACAATCCGGCTAGAAGGCATTTTTACATGTCATTTTACAATTACATCGTCAAACTGACTAATTGTATTCCTCCTCAATCCCATCTAACAGGCTGTCTAATTTACAGTCCTGCTGGGAAAATTTCGCGGCCAACTCTACTTGGCCATACATCAGGCTCACAGGGATCTCCTTCCCATCAGGCCCCATAGGTCCGACCTCGGCCATGTGGTTTGGGTCAGCCTTCGGGTACAGCGTCTTCACCATGGCCAAGGCCTCCCTGGCGCCTTGACGGCAGGCCGATATCTTCCACAGATGGAGACGTCGCCATACTCCCTGAAGCTTCTTAGCAAGCCGTCCAAGGCCCTCAGGTAGAGAGACGGCGGGCCATAAGGCCTGAACAACGCTACTCATCGCCTGCCGAACACGTTCAAACAGTTGCACTAACTCGGGAAGTTGATCACCCGTTGACGCGGGCATTTCCTCCATAGGGAGACCTGTGAGCACAACTAAAGACATATTTATGGCAATCGACCTCCTCGCCGAACTCTTCTTTTCAAAAGAGTTTGCTCAAGCACTTACTATAAATGCCGCGATGAAGCCGCTGATTCTCCTTCAAGGAGGCAGACAGCTGGGACCGCACCCCTTTTAGCTCTTCTCCAAGCTGGGCGTGGGCATCTTGGAGCTTGCTCCTCTCCTGCTGCACCTTCATAAGCACCCTCTCGCCGGCCTTCAACTGGTGCAGCAGCTGTTGCTTGTTCGGATCTAGTCCGGCACCCTCTGCAATATTATTGTCAGACTACACACAAACGCCGCACTTCATAAATTAATTCTCTTTTCGAAATATGAATTACCAGCGGGGGTCTCCGTGGCTCCCCCGGCTGTGGCTAGTGCGGCCTCAAGCTGGGCCTTGCACTCTTGAATCTCCTGGGACAGGTGGGTATTCTTCTCAGTAAGATCCTGCATAACAAATTATCCTTAAATCAGTTAGTTTAACTATTTTAAGTCTTGGGGGCTAGTGGCATATATAACTATTAAAATTCCTTACCCGTATGTCCTTTACATACTGCTCCGTGGCGCTGGTTAAACCATCTTGAGCAGCACGAAGGTGCACGTCTCCCGCATTAAAGGCATTTAACGCCTCAGGGGAGAAACAGCGTCACGAAGAACTATCGACGACGCCTATGATTCATGGCGCTCTCCACCTCAGACCTGGTGGCGGACAATCTGTCGGCATCCTCCGCTGGGGGAGCATCCGGCTCGCGCCTTGCGCTAGCCTCCACCTACGGACCAGGCGTTGGAGCCTGG
Source organism: Triticum dicoccoides (assembly GCF_002162155.2). Taxonomy (NCBI): domain Eukaryota; kingdom Viridiplantae; phylum Streptophyta; class Magnoliopsida; order Poales; family Poaceae; genus Triticum; species Triticum dicoccoides. Next base: position 414,898,041 of record NC_041387.1, read on the forward strand.
CAGGTGGAGGCTTGATAGGCACCCTCTCCGGACTTAGTCCGGCGAACGCTCTTTCTCCTGAAAAGAATCGCGGGTATTAATATGCCTCCCAGGAGTCTTTCCCTTCACGGATAATGGTGCACCGTACCTTTGCGGCGACGTTTCGATTCGCGCCGCACATCTCTTCCGCCTGCTGGGCTGCACTAACCTCGTTTGGTCGGTCGCCACGGGCTCGGCTTCTTGCCGTAAAGGCGCCTCCTGTCAAACACCATCGGTGCACGGTGGTCAGAACTAAGCATTAAAGAAGTAATGGCGCCAGGACTTCGGTCGTACTCACCGGGGAAGCCGGACACAAACCGGGGTAGTCGTCCATAATGGCGACTAAAGCATTATCTATGCTGAGCTGGTGGTACACCCCGTCGATCAGTTCCACCGCTAAGTCCGGATCCTCTTCGGAGGCCGGATCATGGGACCTTTCTGGGTCTTCGGGTTGTGGAGCTGGGCTTTTTATGCCCTCCACATCCCGACGCAGTTCCTGTGTCAAAATCATACAATAAGACAATTGCCTTTAAAGGCACGCATCAGATATGCATGCGACCGCTTACCCAGCTCCGAGGGTTGTTCATGGAAAATCCGTTCAGAGGATTCGTGCGGAGGAAGTCCTCCTTCTCCCCCTTGTACAGGCCGGACAGGATCTTCACCAGATCGTCGGCCGAGCCAGGTCCCTTGCGGCCGTGACGGGTGGCGTCATCGTCTCCATTGAAGTCCCACATGGGGTAGCCCCTATATTGGAGCGGCTGCACCCCACGCATAATGCATGTGGCCATGACTCTGATCATGGTTAATCTGGAATGGGCTAGCAGCCGTATCCGGCCCATCAAGTAATGGACGCTCATATCATCTTCTCGTTGAGGGCTCTATGGGCGCCAACTTAGGCATTTCTTCACAGGAGCGTTGCTGAACTCCGGAAGGCCGATACAGACTGGATCCGGCAGCGGAGCGTCCTCCATATAAAACCACTCCGAAGGCCAGTCTTCGGACGCCTTCTTCGGGGTCCCGGACAGGTATCCGGTCCCGGCGATGCGCCATATTTCGGCTCGGCCCACTTGATATATCGACCCCTCGTGAGAGCGGGGTACGAGGCAAAACAACCTCTTCCACAGCGCAAAATGGGGCTCAATGCCCAAGAATAGCTCACACAGAGCTACGAAGCCCGTGATGTGCAAAATGGAGGCAGGTGTAAGGTAATGAAGCTGGAGTCCGTAGAACTCCAGGAGCCCCCGAAGAAACGGATGTATAGGAAATCCGAGTCCCCTTATTAAGTAGGAGACGAAGCACACCCGCTCTCCTTTGGAGGGATTGGGGGCGCTCTCCGCCTGCTTCCCACCCTTGTAGGTGGCCAGCCCGGCTCGAACCGGAACCATGAAGGCCGGGGGAAGATATCCCTCTGCTTGGAGCGTCACTAACTCGTTGTGCGGGACTGAGCATCTCCTCCAATCTCCTGGCTTAGGGCTGGGAGCGCGAGAAGAGGAGCCGCGTCGACTGTCCATGTTGGAATGGGTTTGGGGTCAAATGCGCCTCGATGAGTACTTGCGGAAGGAGGATGGTGTGATTTGGATCTGGATCCTCGCCTCTCTTATAGGCAACTTATTTGCGCAGCTAGGGGGTAAAATATAAAAATACCCTGGCTTTTCGCATTCGTATGACGCGTGGAAGAAGGCCATTATTGGACGCAGAAGCCAAGGAGCGCGGCATTTATGAAGCAACCGGACACTATCCGACAAATACATGGAGCGTAACGAAGAACCCGCCTTGCAAACGCCAAAGACAACATACGCGCCGGATTCGTCGTTATTGAAGACTGGTTCGGGGGCTACTGAGGGAGTTCCGGACTAGGGGGCGTCCGGATAGCCGAACTATCATCATCGGCCGGACTCCAAGACTATGAAGATAGAAGATTGAAGACTTCGTCCCGTGTCCGGATGGGACTTTCCTTGGCGTGGAAGGCAAGCTTGGCGATACGGATATGTAGATCTCCTACCATTGTAACCGACTCTGTGTAACCCTAGCCCTCTCCGGTGTCTATATAAACCGGATGGCTTTAGTCCGTAGGACGAACAACAATCAAACCATAGGCTAGCTTCTAGGGTTTAGCCTCCTTGATCTCGTGGTAGATCTACTCTTGTAACCCACATCATCAATATTAATCAAGCAGGACATAGGGTTTTACCTCCATCAAGAGGGCCCGAACCTGGGTAAAAACATCATGTCCCTCGTCTCCTGTTACCATCCGCCTAGACGCATAGATCGGGACCCCCTACCCGAGATCCACCGGTTTTGACACTGACGGCGGCGGTCCTGCCTTCAGCCTCGACCCGGATCAACCGCAGCCTCTCCTCAAACTCGCGCTCAAGGTTCAAGCGGGCCGTCGTCACCCCGCGTTCAACCTCTTCCAGGACTCGGGCCTCACGCGCAGCAACATCATCCTCCGCCTGTGTCACTAGGCGCTCTCTTGTCTCCAGATGTTCAAGATCACGTGCGCGCTCAACAGCTTCCAGTGTCAGTGCCTCCTCACGCCTCAGGAGCTCTGCCTGGTCGACCGAAGCCACCTTCATCGATGCAAGGGCCATCTCCCGCAACTTCACCTGCTGCTCCAGGGAGTGGCACCGGGCAAGGAGTTCCTGCGACCGCTCATCCACCGCCTCACGCCGCTGATCAGCCTCTCGGGCCTCCTCGACAGCCTGGGAACGGGCCTCCCAAGAGGCCGCCAGCAACGCCTCAGCCTCCTCATTGCTGAGGTCACGCTGGTGGCGCGCAAGGGCAACGGCTGCCACCAGCTTGCGCCTCTCTTCAGCCAGACGCAGGCCCTCAGCCTCAAGATGCGCGTCTTCGTCATCAAGCTCTTCACCAAGCCGGCTCACCGCATCAGCCGCCCTCCGGAGAAACCCTTTGCGAAGAACACGACGCCTCTTGGCGCGCTCGAACACGTCTTCTGCATCGTCATCTACCCCAAGTAAGCACCCGGGGCCACGAATCAGCGCTCCCCCTCTGGGCAGGGGGCTGGGGGCTGGCGCCCTCGTGGTGGCCGGGCTCGCCTCGACAGAAGCCCGGCCAGGAGCCAGCCCCTCCCCAAATGAAGAGCGCAGGGCCGACCTCAGCCAATCGCCATCCATGATCAGACGCGAGGCCAAGGCAGGCTAGCTATGCCCCGAGAAGGCTCGTGAAGGAGGGTCGCGAGGCGCGCAGGGCCGTGATGCACCAAAGGATGGCTCACCTCTCCGGCCGGCCTCACCGCGAGGGCTCTGCTAGAACTCGGAGCGCTCGAGGGCGGTGGAGAGAGCGGAGCCTAGGGGGATGGCTCCTCATCCATCTCCGTGAGCTCGGCAGGAAGGGCCCTGTAGAGCAAGGATCAGCCAAAGCAACAGGAGGATCAGGAGCTAGGAAAGGGGAAGGCTTACTCATCAATGGTGAAATACTTCTGGCGCTTCAGCAGGCGGTAAGGGTAATCGTCACCCAAGGCCTCCCTTTTCTTCCGAAGAGCCTCGAAGTCCACGCAGAAGCGACCTAGGAGTTGAGCGCAGGGGTCAGCCTGCGACGAGGAAGAAGCATCAAGATGCCCAGCGTCTGGTGCGTCGTCCTCATGCACGCTGCCGGTCGCCTCACCAAGGAGGATAGCTGGGGCCTCAGGGGCCTCAACCACAGGCACCGTATGCAGTGGCTTAGCGCCTCCAGCCGCAGCAGTACGGGCCTCAGGAGCTGCCCCCTCAGGAGTGCCGGCTGGCGTCGTCACTCCGGCGGGGGCCCCCTCAGCCTCCGGCGGCCCATGCCTCCCTACTCCGCCACTCGAGGAAGGACCGCCGTGGGCGACTGGGAGGGCAGTCACCATCACTGGGTTCTCGCGAGGACCCCTGAGGCCGGCGGGGCGTAGCCCCCATTCGTCGAAGCGGGGCATCTGCTTCACAAAGTCGCCCCTGTTCGAGCAAAGGTACAACGAAGCACCCCCATGCCAGATGCTGCCGGGGGAAGGGTCCGCAGTCAAGACCAAGAGCACCTTCCTTAGTACTTCGGGCGTCAGGTCCTCCTCCTGGAGCCTCATGCGATCTTCACGCTCGCTGAAGGACCACATCCAGCGGGAGTGGCGCTGGAGAGGAGCAATGCGGCGTAGCAGGAACTCCTTCACCACCTTGGGCGCCGTCACACCGAGCGCCCTCAAGAGCGCGAAGCGGTGCCAGACAAAGATGATCCGGGGGCTCGTGAGCGTCTCCTAGCCCCAGCCTGAATTGGGGATAGCAAGAGACTTTGGCTCCGAATGCAGGGGGCTGGGCACCCCTACGTCCACGTATAGCCATCGCTCGCAGAACCCGGCGCGGACGGAGGAAGGCTAAAATCAATCCCTAAAGCCGCTGTTTCTGGTGTGGCAATGAAGCTCATGCACCCGGAGCATTGAGTGGGATCGACGAGGCGCAGAGAGAAGAAGTGGCGCAGCAAGGCAACCGAAGGAGGGATGCCCATCATCGCCTCACAAACAAAGGCGAAGACGGCAAGAAGAGTAATGGATTCACGACCCAAGTGCATCATATGGATCTGGTAATGGGAAAGCATGGCATTGAAGAAATCGGAAAAGGGGGGAACCAATCCCGCCCATAGGGCGTCGGCAAAGTACTGGACCTCGGTGACCACCCTGTCGATGGAGAAGTGGGATGCGGGCCAGACTGTCATCCTCCCGCACTCGTTGAAGACGGTGGCGAGAGCAGAGCTGACCTTGCCCAAGCCTTCTCGGTTGAGTATGATCGACCGATCGACGGTGGGGGCCGCCGAAGATGGCGAGCGAGGCGGAGGCACTGGTTTCTTCCCTTTTCCCTTCTTCGTCGGAGCCATGGTGACGGGAAGAGGGAGGATTCGAGATTGGATTGGAAGCAGAGACTGGAGCTCGAGAGGAGGAAGAGCAGGGGACGGTCGAGCGGAGAAAAGAGGAAAGACTGTGTGCAACCATGGGTCTGCCTAGCTGGGCGCAAAATGAGGAGGCGTGGAGAAGCAGGGCCACCCACGTCCAATCAACCGCGACGCGGCGCCCAAGGCCGCAGGCTATTAGGGCCCGCGGCGCTTCACACTTACCCCTTCGCTTCTCTGTTTGGCCAAGTCCGGGCACGCCTTGGGCCCTGGGCTACTGTTGGCGTTCTGGGAATGGGGGTCCCCAGACTTGCCTGCCTGCGGCCTGCGGCGTGGCTCAAGGGGAGGCCTAGCATGGCCCATCTTCATTAGCACGAGCTCAAGACCCTCGCGAGGGGCCAAGCCTCGCGGGGCGGACGACAGGAAGCTTCCTCAGGCACGTCCTCGTCAGGCTGGCTCGCGAGGAGGCGGAAAGATCAAGGCGGGCTACCTCACGAGGTGCCCATGACGTAAGCCATGACAACCAAGGGCGCCAGGCGGGCGCCAGGCCGCACAGTGTCCTCCCTTTCCTCTTTGGTGCAAAGGGAGCAAGCGCAGGCGAGAGCATCAAGCAAAGGCGTCCATTTTGGTGCAACAAGACCAAGACCAGCAGAACGGCAGGATGGAGGTCATCGTGGAGCCCAAGCCGGCGTCACCACCAGAGCCTTTGGCAGGCGAGGACCAACTTTAGTTAGGATAAGCGTACTAGATGTTCCCCTTCATGGCCAATTGTTGGCGCCCTTCCCGCTCAATATTTGGGAAGAGGCCCAGGGCCTCTGCCTATAAATAGGACTAGCCACTCCCAGGGTAGAGGCATCGATCCAGAGAGCGACTGAACTCCCCCTAGTAGTTCATCGCACCAGCCAAGAACAGACCCTCGCGAGGCTGTTCTTCCTTGTATTGTTCATCATCAGCCCAAGAGGCAATCCACCACACCACACACTGGAGTAGGGTATTACACCACAATGGTGGCCTGAACCAGTATAAACTCGATGTCTCTTGTGGTGTTCCTTTGATTGCTTAGATCATAGTGAGGCGGTGAGGTGCAGGTAGGCAGAGGGCGAAATCTCCACGCGCACCCCAGTGTTCTAATCTAGAGGGTCTGCCGGAACCCGAAATCCGACAGCTTGCCTCCCTTGCACCGAAGAGGAAACTGGCGCTCTACGCCCGCTGGCACCCGCCTGGCCTTGGTCTTCATGGCTCACGTCAGCTGAGCCTCGTGATGTGCACCTTGCATAGAACTCTCAGCCCCTCGGGAGCCAGCCTAAAGAGGCCGATTCCCTCGGGGGTCTTGGTGTCATCCGCCTCGCGAGGCTTGGCCCCTCGCAAGGGTCTTGAGATGTTGATGTCGAAGCTGGGCCGTACCAGGTCATCGATGGAGCCACGTGGTGGGGTGCAGGCAGGCAAGTCTGGGTACCCCCATATCTAGTACGCCGACAGTTCTCTCTCACAAAGCCGATGATGTTGCCTTCGCCCCTTGATCACTGCCGGGGCGCGGGAAGTTGCTGCCCACATCGCTCCATGTGGATATTTCACTGCTTCTTTGTCGCGCACGTATCTCTACTGGCTTCTATTGTATTTGTGATGACTTTATGTCTCATAAAAACTAGTCCCACTAGTCTTATTCTAATAACACTTTAATTTCTTTGCCATAGGGATGCTCAGCTCGATTTTAGTGAAATTGCACAAAATGATCCGATGGTCAAATGGTTGGAAACTTCCTTCCTTTGGAAGGTTCAACCTCACCAGCAAATTAAAGCCTGGTTAGGGTTTAGGGTTCAAGGCCTAGGGACTGCATGGATCATTTTTTTCTTTAGTTGTCTCTATTCCGAAATATGTGTCAACTTTAGTAAAACTTTGTACTAAAGTTGGCATAAAGTTGAGCAGCTTATTTTGGAATGGGGGCGTATTGGCTATCATTTATGAATCATTGAGATGCAATAGAATGCATGTTAGTCTCCTTTGTATTTGATGGAATGTTGCAATGGGGCAACCTTGGATGCAAGATACATGAAACAGAAGCTGAAAGCTACATAGCATTGTACATTTTTCGTTGCTTCCGTGTTTTCGCTGAGCTACATGTTTTCGCTGATTTCGCACTCCTCCACTACAGGAGTGGAGTAAATTGTAAAGAGTGGAGACGCTCTACTTCCTTTTGCCGAAACGTGGGGCATCCAGCATCCGGTGCATGTGTCATGCACCAAACAAAAGTGTACATTTCAAGTGAGACTCAGCACCGTTGTACCACCTCAGTAATAGTAATGACCAATGGGCCGTCAAATCACATAGACCCGGCGGTATGTTGGACGGATGAAGCAACCATCACTCTTCGTTGAATCCTCTTCTCCCTTTAATGCATGCGCCAGTGAGAGGTCGCATCCGCTCTGCTTGGGCATGAATGCGGCACCGATTCTCTGGAGCGGCGCTGACCGTTTTGGGAGGGAAGCGCGCGCAGGCGATGGAAGGGCCTTGGGTGGGCCAGGATGGTCAGTTAGGAGCGGGCGTGGCAGCTATCTCGACCGGATGCCCAGAAACGGGAGGATGCACCGACTCTCACGGCTTTGTAGTTACTACACACCATCTCTCTGTAGGTCGATGTGTCGCTCTCTCTAACACACACACTATTAAAACAGACACACACACACACACACACACTGTTTCATAAAATAGGAATATCATGGGAGTGGGAAGCGGAAGTGAGATAAATGGAGTACATACAAGAGGAGAAGAGGTACACACACGTACATTGGAGACACAGTCGCCGCCTCGCACTATAGCGTTTAGAAGATATAAAATAAGAAGCCAATAATTTTATATTTTGTTGTGATGTATTAGTAGTTTACTACTTCCCGGCTAATCTCATTTTCTTCATTTTACCATATTATTACGGTCTTATTTTCACTTCTTTCCACCACATGCTCACATTGGAGGATGGTGCAACCCACCTTTCCGATATCTTGACCGTGTGTGGTTCAGTTGTTGTTCACTTTGGAGGGTCGTGTAGCCACGTGAACGATAGTAAGTGCGACCGGGAGGAGTGCAGTGTTAATTGCGAGTTGACACCTTCGGGCGTTAAATTTTCTTCACGTATTAGCATTGTCCTAGTATTTTTCTTCACTACGTTAAATAAAGAGTTCCGTTTTGTGCACAATTTATAATGATTTTTATGGAGAGAAAAAGAAAACCCCTCCAACTATGTACGATGTAGCCTTGGCGCTTGTTTTCTAGGGTTTGCTCTCTTCACACACTCTCTCCACTATATACATACATTCTGGAGCCTCAGCGCTTGTAGTTGCTCTCTTCACACTCTCTCACCCTCTCCAGATCTAAACAAGACTATGTTGGCCTCTCTCTCTCACTCCCCTCACTGCTGGTCAAAGAGCTGGCATCATACAGTTTGCCAGGGAAGGGAAGGAGGCTTAACACTAGAGGCAATCCACTACCAGCGTAGCTGTTCTCTTTCACCCAGCGGCGGCGCGGGAGGGCCTCCGACCCCTTCTTCCTTGCTGTCGTACATAGTGTGGGCATATCGGCCTCCAGACGCCCACTGAGCCACACCCCGAGAACCTTAAGGTATAATTTACTTAATCCACATGCATTGCTCTAGCTGCATGTGGATTTTTTCCGCTTCTGCACTCGAATCTAGGTGTTGGATCAAACAGGAATGTAGTGGGGAAAGTTGTATAGCATGAATCTAGGACGTGGTTCGAATAGGAAAGGAAGGGGGTAAAGTAGTACAGACTGGCTATCCAGCACCTACATTGGTCGAAAAGGGAAACAATGACAAACGCAGTACACACATCTCTAACAAACTGATCTTTCTGTGGGTGGGGGACAAGGGTGTAAGTTTGAGCAAGACTAGATTTGCTGCCCTCACATAAGGAAAGGTGTCTAAAGATAACAAAACTGGGACCAACACAAATATGCTCCTTGGTTGTTTGTTCTTTGTTGCAACATACTGTGCATCACCCCTGAGGGAGTCCTGGATTAGGGGGTGTCCAGATGGCCGGACTATGAGCTTTGGCCGGACTCCCGAACTATGAAGATACAAGATTGAAGACTTCGTCCCATGTCCGGATAGGACTTTCCTTGGCGTGGAAGGCAAGCTTGGCGATACGATATGCAGATCTCCTCCCATTGTAACCGACTCTGTGTAACCCTAGCCCTCTCCGGTGTCTATATAAACCGGAGAGTTTTAGTCCGTAGGACGAACAACAATCATACCATAGGCTAGCTTCTAGGGTTTAGCCTCTCTGATCTCGTGGTAGATAAACTCTTGTACTACCCATATCATCAATATTAATCAAGCAGGAGTAGGGTTTTACCTCCATCGAGAGGGCCCGAACCTGGGTAAAAACATCGTGTCCCTTGTCTCATGTTACCATCCGCCTAGACGCACAGTTCGGGACCCCCTACCCAAGATCCGTCGGTTTTGACACCGACATTGGTGCTTTCATTGAGAGTTCCTCTATGTCGTCACCTTTAGGCCCAATGGCTTCTTAGATCATCAACCGCGACGTGGTCCAGGGTGAGACTTTTCTCCCCGGACAGATCTTCGTGTTCGGCGGCTTCGCACCGCGGGCCAATTCGCTTGGCCATCTGGAGCAGATCGAAAGCTACGCCCCTGGCCATTAGGTCACATTTGGAAGTTTGAACTACACGGCTGACATCCGCGGGGACTTGATCTTCGACGGATTTGAGCCACGGCCGAGCGCGCCGCACTGTCACGATGGGCATGATCTAGCTCTACCGCCGGACAGCGCCCAGAGCGCCGCTCAGGTGTCCGCTCCGACCCTTAGCTCGGAGCCGACTGCGCCAGTCGGGGACGGACGGTTGGACGCCACCCCGGGAGCTGCAATCTCTACGGTGATCGAGCCGAATAACAGCCTAGTCCTTTGTGAGGCCTGTGACTCCAAGGTGCCGGACTCCTTTCCGTACTCCGAATCTTCCGCACCCCTTCCGATCGAACCCAATTGGGCTCCGATCATGGAGTTCACCGCCGTGGACATCTTTGAGCACTCGCCCTTTGGCGACATCCTGAATTCACTAAAGTCTCTCTCTTTGTCATGAGAGCCCTGGCCGGACTATGGTCAGCAAGGTTGGGATGCGGACGATGAAGATATTCGAAACCCACCCACCACCCACTTCGTAGCCACTATCGACGATTTAACCGACATGCTCGACTTCGACTCCGAAGACATCAACGGTATGGACGCCGATGAAGGAGACGACCAAGAACCAGCACCTATAGGGCACTGGAAAGCCACCTCGTCATATGACATATACATGGTGGACACCCCAAAAGCAGGGAATGGCGATGAAAAAACAGAGGATGACCCCTCCAAGAAACAACCTAAGCGCCGGCGTCAGCGGCGCCGCTCTAAATCCCGCCAAAGAAAAAAATGGCAAGTCCGGCACTGGAGATAACAACACCCTGGACAGTGCCGAAGACAACCCCCTTCGGCAGGATTCAGCGTAGGAGGACGGAGAAGCCAACCCTCATGAGAGAGCGGCAGATAGGGAGGTCGAGGACGACAATTATATGCCTCCCTCCGAAGACAAGGCAAGCCTCGACGACGACGAATTTGTCGTGCCAGAGGATCCCATCGAACAAGAGCATTTCAAACGCAGGCTTATGGCCATGGCAAGCAGCCTCAAGAAAAAACAGCAGCAGCTTAGAGCTGACCAAGATTTGCTAGCCGACAGATGGACTGAAGTCCTCGCGGCCGAAGAGTACAAACTCAAACGCCCCTCCAAGAGCTACCCAAAGCGCAGGCTGCTACCCCAACTAGAGGAGGAAGCAACTAAACCTACATCACCAGCGTACGATGCGGCCGATCGGCCACCCCGTGGCCGCGACAGAGAGGCCTTTCGGCCCTCAACTCAAGCCGCACCCCGGCGCCGCTCAAAAAATACCAGAGCACGGGGAAACGCACCAGACCTGCGAGACATATTGGAGGATAAGGCCAGGCAAACAAGATCAATCTACGGATCGCGTGGGCACCCCACGTCACGTGACAATAACCATCACGCCGGATATGACAAATACGGCCACGCCGAACACAACAGACAAAGCTCATCCGAGCTATGTCGTGATATAGCCCAGTACAGAGGTGCCGCACACCCACTATGCTTCACAGACAAAGTAATGGATCATCAAATACCCGAGGGTTTTAAACCCGAAAACATTGAATCATATGATGGCACAACAGATCCTGCAGTATGGATCGAGGATTATATTCTTCATATCCACATGGCCCGTGGTGATGATCTACACGCCATCAAATACCTCCCGCTCAAGCTTAAAGGACCAGGCCGGCATTGGCTTAACAACCTGCCAGCAGAGTCAATTAGTTGCTGGGAGGACCTGGAACCCGCATTCCTTGTCAACTTCCAGGGCACTTATGTGCGACCACCAAACACCGATGACCTAAGCCACATAATTCAGCAGCCAGAGGAATCGGCCAGACAATTCTGGATGCGGTTCCTAACCAAGAAAAATCAAATAGTCGACTGTCCGGACGCAGAGGCCCTTGCAGCCTTCAGGCGTAACATCCGAGACGAATGGCTTACCCGACACCTAGGACAGGAAAAACCGAAATCTATGGCAGCTCTCACGACACTCATGACCCGCTTTCGAGCGGGAGAAGACAGCTGGCTAGCTCGTAGCAGTAACATGACCAAGAGCCCTGGTAACGTAGATACCAAGGACAACAATGGTAGGTCGCGTCGTAACAAGCACAAGAGCCGCATTAACGGTGATAATACTGAGGATACGTCAGTTAATGCCGGATTCAGAGGCTCTAAACCTGGTCAGCGGAAGAAGCCATTCAAAAGAAATCCTCCGGGCCCATCCAGTTTAGACCGGATACTCGATCACTCGTGCCAGATACACGGCACCCCCGAACAACCAGCCAATCACACCAACAGGGATTGTTGGGTGTTCAAGCAGGCAGGCAAGTTAAGTGCCGAAAACATAGACAAGGGGCTGCATAGCGATGACGAGGAGGAGCCCCGGCCGCCGAAAAACAGAGGACAGAAGGGCTTCCCTCCACAAGTGCGGACGGTGAACATGATATACGCAACCCATATCCCCAAAAGGGAATGGAAGCGTGCTCTCAAGGACGTCTATGCGTTGGATCCAGTCGCCCCAAAGTTCAACCCATGGTCCTCCTGCCCGATCACTTTTGATCGAAGGGACCACCCCACTAGCATTCGTCACGGCGGATTTGCCGCATTGGTCCTAGACCCAATCATTGATGGATTTCACCTCACTAGAGTCCTCATGGATGGCGGCAGCAGCCTGAACCTGCTTTATCAGGATACAGTGCGAAAAATGGGTATAGATCCCTCGAGGATTAAACCCACAAAGATGACCTTTAAAGGTGTCATACCAGGTGTAGAAGCCAGCTGTACAGGCTCAGTTACACTCGAAGTGGTCTTCGGATCCCCGGATAATTTCCGAAGCGAAGAGTTAATCTTTGACATAGTCCCGTTCCGCAGTGGCTATCACGCCCTGCTCGGACGAACCGCATTCGCAAAATTTAATGCGGTGCCGCACTACGCATATCTCAAGCTCAAGATGCCAGGCCCTCTCGGAGTCATTATGGTCAATGGAAACACCGAACGCTCTCTCCGAACAGAGGAGCACACGGCGGCCCTGGCGGCGAAAGTACAAAGTAGCCTCTCAAGGCAATCCTCCAATCCGGCTGTTAAACATACGGATAACGTCAAGCGCGCCCGAAGTAACCTACAACAAAACCGTCTGGCATGTTCCGAGCAAGCATAGCAGTGCGGCTCCAACCCCAGCCCTCGCGTGATTGTGATAGCAGTACCACACGTACATAACTATGCTCTAGAAATACCATGGGCATAAGGGGAGGGGCACAACCACGGCACGCCCAGACTGCGGCTCAACCGCACTAGGGGCTCCCGATTCTATCATTTCTTCTTTTTTCATATACTTTCAGGACTCCAGTATTCGGAAGGCCTGTCCGGCAATACAATCGCTGAACACACGATGCAACAGCCAGGGAGACAACAAGCCACGTCAAATGTCCAGGTGGTCTCTATAACAAGCTAAATACCTGTCTTACTTAATGTCTCGTAGCTTGCCCCTGGAGGGGGACATGTCAAATAATCCCATCTCTTGCGCATTGCACTATTTTGTATCGTCCTGCTCTCATAGCAGCCCCTTTTTAATAAACAATACATAGCTCTTGTCTGTTATTGTATTCATTTATTTTTATATAAATATGTTCAGTCATGACATTATGCAACCGTACACTTTGGTACGGCCAATACACCAGGGGCTTAAGTACCCCATAATACGGTGTGAGAAGACTGAACACTCTCATGAATGCGGCACCCCAAACTTATAGCACTATATGCATGGCTCTGAATCATGTCTTGGGTCAATAGTTGGGTTTGCCCGGCTCCCATGTTTTGGTACCTTACGTTCCACTCTGTCGGCTAAGGTATCACTGGGAGAACTACTGCGATTGTGCCCCACTTGAGCTGGGTTAACACCTCAGTAGAGAAAGCTAAAACTGACCGTCATGATAGGGCGAGAGACCGGTCGTTGTTCGAGAGGTTATTCGAGTCCTTAAAGACTTATGCCGCTTAGAGCGAGGAGCTGGCTTTGTCCAGCCTAGGCGTGGATAGCACCCCGAACTCGGTCTTCCGAATACTAGGGGCTTCACCGAAATTGAAAATTATAGAATTCTATGGCTAAGTGAGAGTGATAAAGCATTATAAGTCCGATGGCCTTGTTCGTTGTGCTGAGCGCCTCCCTCGATGGACCCAAAAATGGGAACAAGAGCGCTCAGGTTTATCCCGAACACCCCAGCACTTGTGGCATGGGGGTAGAAGTCGACGACTTGCATCTCTCAGATTTAATAAACGGCCGCACAGAAGGTAATATTTTAAATTCAAAAAGCATTGCTTAGCGCATATGAACAAGTTTTCAGCGCAGAGGACAAACACGAGCGAGTTTACTCAAAAATTACATCCCTGGTACATTCATCTGCCACACGACGGGCACCCTTCAGGACACCCTCATAATACATCTCGGGCCTGCGATGCTCCTTCCCCTCCGGTGGCCCTTCTATCACCAGCTTCTCAGCATCTAGCTTGCCCCAGTGCACTTTAGCACGGGCAAAAGCCCTACGGGCGCCTTCGATGCATAAGGAGCGCTTGATGACTTCAAGCCGGGGACAGGCATCCCCCACCCGCCGCACTAGCCCAAAGTAGCTCAAAGGCATGACCTCCCCAGGCCACAGCCGGCCCATCAGGCCCTTCATGGCATGTTCGGCTGCCTTATGAAGCTCGACCAGCTGCTTCAGGTGGTCGCTCAGGGGCACCGGGGATTCGGCCTCAGCATACTGGGACCAGAACACCTTCTTCGTCGAGCTCCCTTCCTCGACCCGGTAGAATGCGGGGGCATCGGATACACTGCGGGGCAGATCTGCGAATGCTCCTGGAGAGCTCCGGATTCAGGTAAGTAACAGGTAATTTACTTTCACGTGCTTGCTTTGCATAAAGAATGCCTTACCTGTTGCAATCCTTTTCATCGCCTCAATTTCCTGGAGGGCTTTTTGGGCTTCGGCCTTGGCAGATTTGGCGCTTTCAAGTGCCGAGGCAAGCTCGGACTCTCGAGTCTTCGAGTCAAGCTCTAACCTCTCATGTTTTTTCACAAGAGCATCGAGCTCTTGCCGCACCTCTGCCACCCGCGCCTCTTGCTTTTCTCGCTCAGTGCGCTCCATGGCCGCATTGTCTTCGGCCTTGGAAAGCGCTTCCTTCAGGGTCACCACCTCGGTTGTGGCCCCTGTAATATTCACGTTGGTCCTGTCATCATTTGCAACCAGGTATTTATATATACAATTACATAAGGTACTACATACGTTCCTTTTCCTCATGCTGCTTCTTGGCACGGCCGAGCTCGTTCTCGGACCGCTCGAGGCTCCGCTTCAATGCATGAAGCTCCGCAGTCAGTGCGGTAGAGGTCAGCAGCGCAGCCTGCATTCCCATATTGACATATTTATGTTAGACTCCTGTGTATATCTTTTTTAGATCCTCAGTCCGGCTTTTCTTTCCGAACACCAAACTGGGCATCAGGGGCTACCGTCTATACGGTAACATTTTTATATGTTTTAAATACATACCTCAAAGCCTGTTAGAAGGCTGGTACAGGCTTCTGTCAGCCTGCTCTCGGCGAACTGAACCTTCTGAATCACCGCACTCATAATAGTGCGGTGCTCCTCGTCGATGGAGGCGCCGTTAAGCACCTCCAGCAAATTGTCCGGCGCCTCCGGTTGGACGGAGGCCGCCGGCGTCGTAGGCTTGCCCTTCTTGCGAAGGGGCCGCCTGCCAGACTCCGGAACTACTGAAGGTTCCGGAGTGGTGTCCGGCCTAGGGCCGGACTTAGATCCCTTTGGGCCTGGAGTCCGGGAGGTCGCATTGCGGCGCCTCCACGACCACCTCCCGCTGGTTTAGTCCCTTTTGGGACTCCACCTCGGCATCATCCGTAGGGCGAGGGGAAGAGGCCGTCAGGAGTGAAGCGCTATTCACATCCGACGAATCCAGGGAGCCGCTCGACGAATCGCCGAGCTGAGCCTTGGGCGGACTGCATGATTGAATTCGGCGTCAGAAGGTACTGTACAATAGAGGAACACCATAAGTTATTCTGGTATCCGGATACTTACGATTTTGCCAGGGGCTTGACCCTGGATGGCCATTCCTCTCCGCCGTCATCGGTGTCGGAGGCGTAGTCCGGAAGAAGGGTCTTCCCCTTCTTGGACCCTCCGGCCTCCCCAGTTGGGGCGGCCTTCCTTTTCTTTCCTCCCCCCGCTGGAGGGGGAGAGGCTTCTTCTTCCTCCTCCTCGTCTTCGGAGACGGAGGGCGTCTCGGGGTCGTCAGGCGATGAGTCCGACACCACCAGGCGTCGGGAACTCTTTTGAGTCCCTATGGCCTTCTTCTTGGCCTTCTTCTCCGGCACCACATGGGGTGCCGGGACCAACAGCTTTGTCAAACGGGCGTCCGCTGGGTCTTCGGGCAAAGGAGCCGGACAGTTGATCTGTACGGCCTTCTTCTGCCAGTCCTGTTAAAGGGATGGGAGCTTAGATCCCACATAGAGTCAAACTATGGAAAACAAATACCCCGTGATGGGTAAATTGAGCTTACCGCACTGGCTTGACGCTTCATGCAGAATCCGCGATCCTCGGTAATGGGAGGGTGAACCTCAGAGCTCTTGAAAAGCACCTTCCAGGCATCTTCGTGCGTTGTGTCGAAGAGCTTGGACAAAATTTGGTGCTGGGCCGGGTCGAATTCCCACTGATTAAAAGCCCATCGTTGACACGGGAGGATCTGGCGGAAGAGCATGACCTGGACTACGGTGACGAGTTTAACCTTCCTGTCGATCAGGTCTTTGACGCAGGTTTGAAGTCTGGTTACCTCTGCCGAATTACCCCATGACAGGCCCATCTCTTTCCATGAGGTGAGCCATGTGGGGGGTGCCAGATCGGAATTCGGGGGCCGCTACCCATTCAGGGTCGCGCGGCTCGGTGATGTAGAACCACCCCGATTGCCACCCTTTGATGGTTTCTATGAAGGCACCCTCGAGCCATGTAACGTTGGCTATCTTGCCCACCATGGTGCCTTCTCACTCCGCTTGTCGGCCGCCCACAACCTTCGGCTTGACATTGAAAGTCTTCAGCCATAAGCCGAAGTGGGGCTGGATGCGGAGGAAGACCTCACACACGACGATAAACGCCGAGATGTTGAGGATGAAGTTCGGGGCCAGATCGTGGAAGTCCAGGCCATAGTAGAACATGAGTCCCCGGACGAACGGGTGAAGAGGAAAGCCCAGTCCGCGGAGGAAATGGGGGAGGAACACAACCCTCTCATGGGGCCTAGGGGTGGGGATAAGTTGCCCCTCATCTGGAAGCCGGTGGGCGATGTTGTTAGACATGTATCCGTCCTTCCTCAACTTTTTGATGTGCCCCTCCGTGACGATGGAGGCCATCCATCTACCTCCCGCTCCGGACATGGTTGGAGAAGGTTGAGGTGGGAAGTGCGGACTGGGGCGCTGGAGCTCGAGTGCGCAGGAATGGATAAGCAAAGGAGGAAGAAGGCATAGATGGAAAGGGTGGATCCTTATCCCCTTATATGGGCGGCCAAAACTATGAGCCCCCACCAGCCTAATAAAACTCGCTTATCTCCCAAGCGCCGCGGTTAATGGTGCGGTTGGGTTACCCATGCCCGTATTGATGAGAATGCCGGTATAAGGGGACACGATCTCTGCTTTGATAAGACGTGCCAAGGAAACTGCCTCGCTAAACACGCTGAGGTGGGACAGTAAAACGATTTGAATGAAGGTTTGGCTGTGGCATGACGTCATGCTACGGAGTACGTCAGCAGATTGGATTTGTGCAGATATTATTCTCTCTACGGTGGTATGTGGAACTTATTTTGCAGAGCCGGACACTATCCTTGTGTTCAACATCTTCTATGAGGTATTCATAGGAGGAACCCGCCTTGCAATGCCGAAGACAAATTTGCACGCCGGACTCGTCGTCATTGAAGCCTGGTTCAGAGGCTACTGAGGGAGTCCTGGATTAGGGGGTGTCCGGATGGCCGGACTATGACCTTTGGCCGGACTCCCGGACTATGAAGGTACAAGATTGAAGACTTCGTCCCGTGTCCAGATAGGACTTTCCTTGTCGTGGATGGCAAGCTTGGCGATACGATATGCAGATCTCCTCCCATTGTAACCGACTCTGTGTAACCCTAGCCCTCTCCTGTGTCTATATAAACCGGAGAGTTTTAGTCCATAGGACGAACAACAATCATACCAAAGGCTAGCTTCTAGGGTTTAGCCTCTCTGATCTCGTGGTAGATCAACTCTTGTACTATGCATATCATCAATATTAATCAAGCAGGAGTAGGGTTTTACCTCCATCGAGAGGGCCCGAACGTGGGTAAAAACATCCTGTCCCTTGTCTCCTGTTACCATCCGCCTAGACGCACAGTTCAGGACCCCCTACCCGAGATCCGCCGGTTTTGACACCGACAACCCCTTTATACATCAGTAGATGCACATGGTGCTGGTGCATCCACTACCCCATAGAAATTTTTAGCTGTTGTTAATCTAATAATGCCGCTGGAAAATTGAAGCAATGCCACAGTTAAAAGAAAATTACATGCTTAACAAATTTTATTGTTAATACAATCTCTCTGTTAATATGAATCATTGCCACTGTTTGAGAAATGCTACTGTCTTGCTTTCTTTTCCCATTTAGATAAGTAAGATGCTTCTTTTTGTGGACTTATGTGTCATCCACCGTTATTGACCAGTAATTGTTTCATTTGCACCACTATGTAAACAGGGTTATGTACTTCACCTCGTTGCAATTGTGACCTTTTGTTGCACTGCACAAAACACTTTTGCTTTAAGAGTGTCTTGTGAAGTTCAACCAAAATGTCACACCGACAAAGTTGCTTGATTGCTTGATCTTAGTGAAACTGCACAAGAGGAGATCTGACTTCCTATCTGTGTCGACAAATTTGTTTCAGATCTTCTTCTTGTGAGTTGTTTGAATTCTGTGTCATGAGAGGTCAGTAATGGCCTTCTTACACATGATTGTGCAGTGTGCTTTCATATGTTCTGCTACTTATACGGTAATGTTGCTTTATTTTAGTGAACTCCACAAAAGGAGACCAGATTTCCGATCTGTATGTGCACCGTAATATCCCATTGAGGTAAGATAATGATATTTCACAACTATTGGCCTGCATTTTGCTACTGTCATCAAAAAAGTAATGTTGTTGTTTAGTGCTATACTTGTGTTCCCTAATTGAGATGCCAAATCTTACATTGAAGGCGAAGCTTGTCTGTTATTGAACCAAGTGATGAAGGGAAAGAACAAGGGAAGAAGAACAAAAATCAACTCCCGGTGCTGTAATGAAGCATTGGAACTGTGATGACACAAGTAATGATATAGTTTTGCATCTTAATTTATTGCTATGGCCGGAACGAGCAAGTGTTTTGCCACTGTGATTTGATGCCACTCTTAATGTAATATGTAATTATCTCCACTTGTGCAAACAGGGATCTTGTTTGAAGATAATATATGTTTTTGTGGAACTACACAAGAAGGTGTTGGAAACATTAAACTAATCGAGGAGTTTATAGTAAGCATTGCAACCACAGTAGATATAATAACGGGTGGTTCCGGAGAAGTTCTTCATCTTCATGCTCTACACAATAATCCTCCTGACAAAGGTTCGTACCGGCCCACAGATTTCATCCATATGATTGAGCTTTGTCATATCTATTGGTGTTGTGCTATTGTTTAGCTACTCTCATGAGAAACTAGCATTGTTTTGCATGTTAATCTAAGGCTGCTAATAAATTGATGCACCGGTTTGCCACCGTTACGGCCACTGATAAAATTAAGTAATAATACAGTTCAAGTTGCGCTGTTGTGTTTGGTATCATATCATTTCCTATGAGGATAATGAGGAGATGCATCTCTTTGTGGCTATACATTTCATGAGTTACTCCCTTTGTTAATGTAATGGTTGTTTTAAATATTTCCTTTCCTTTTTTCGAGCAAACAGGGATGCTAGCATTTAGTTGTTCTCTTGTCTTTGCACAACAGGATCATCCTCCTCTGAATAAGAATATGGAGTACGTGAAGTGCCTAGTTCCGATTATGCCAGGATGAAGAAGCCCAGTCTACCTTCTCATTAGAAGGAGTAGTTGAAGGATGGTTACATTACCCCCCACAAGACCAAACTAACTTTAGCTCAGAAGGACTCACAGATTTCCATCTTTTTTGCTGTGATGGGCAAGTACAATGTTGTTCTGGGATTCTTTCTGGTGAGTTCCATTCTTTTAAATGTGTGCTCTGCATGGACCATGTAGGTTCTTGTTTAAACTATAAATTCATAATACAGTTTGCTTTACTAATCATTCTTTTGTATTTCTGCAAACAGGGGTGCTCAGCTTGATTTCAATGGGAACTGCACAAAATGTTTTCATGGTTCATGCCCATTATACTTCATCATGCACAACACATCGAATGTTCTGCAATCATTCATTTGCACCTCCAGCCACAAAATTAGCTACAAGAAAGGAGGTGCTGATATGTTCAAGGTGTTGCAACATATAAAGGCAAAATCATACAAGCTACGCGCGAATTTGGTTGATTTGGGTGGAACTGCACAAAAAGAATAGCCGGTTTATTTAGCACGAGGTGCTATGTCAATGTACGAACTAATGGCAAACCCCACCCATTCCACAATCATAGGCATTTGATATTTTGGAATGGGAAAACATTGTCAAAGTTTGCTCATTGATGTACGCAAAAAGACACGCAGTTGATATTTTGGAATGGGACAACCTTGTCAAATTTTTCTCATTGATGTTAGCAAGAAGACATGTGTTTGATATTTTCAAATGGGACATGCTTTGCTATCAGCAGCATTGATTGATTTTTCTTTACTCTAGTAATTATTGGCTCTGACATGTGAATCAGTGAGATGCATAATCATTGATTGTTTTGAATGTTCTCTATGAATTGCCAGGCCTATGAGTTTGATTGCAATGTACAGGCACGCTAAAAAGCTCCTCAAACTTTTGTATGTGTTAAACTGCTGCAAATGAGGTGATCATCGTGCGTCCTGGGAATAATGCTAGTATGTATTGTTTTGCATGTTCATCCCATGCCAGTGATACAAGAATTCAAACTAATCGAACTAAATTCATTCATGCACGGCCGAATTTCATATAAACATGTCGGATTTCATTATATTTCATTCATTCTTCAACTAAAAAGGGGTGCGCTCGAGGTATATTTAATTAACCTAATCTATGATCTTCGGCGCCCATTTCCCGTGTCCGGCTGAGCCGAATGGAAGCTTCTTCTCCAGCACAACTCTTCGACTCCACGTTGCCGCCAAGAAGCTAATCGACCATTAGTGTTCAACCCGCCAAGCTTAGCTTCAACCGGAGGGTAGAAGCGGTGGCTTTACTTGGACCCGAGCAGCGGTGACCTACCATGTTCTACTCTTCCTTGTTTTCTGTGTGGCACGACCTCATTGGCAACGGGGTGGGGCCTCGATGGAGCCGGTGTTGTCCTCTATCTCGTAGCCAGCGAGGTGGCGCCTTGGCGTAGCGGGGGAAATCCTCCCCCTCGTTGCCGGTAGGGAGGGGCCTCAGCAGAGCCGGTGATGTCTTCTGCCTCGTTGTTGGCGTGGCGGGGCCTCGGCAGAGTAGGGCCTCGCTGAAGCCGGCTAAGTCCTCTACCTTAGTGCCGGTGGGGCGGAGCCTCGGCGGAGCCAGTGGTGTCCTTTGCCTTGTTGTTGGCGGGGCAGGCTGTGACACCCCAAAAATTTGGCCTTGTTTTAATAAATTAAAATTTTTGCCAGGAATTAAAACTTTGAATTTCAGAGCTCCATTTCTTTTTTTTAAATCATTTCCTTCCCTGTGATGATGAGTTTTCCCAGAGAGAAAACTTTCCAGATATGTCATTGGACTTATTTAATCTGTCAAGAGAAACTTTCCCTTATTTAATATAACTAATTAAATAATTAAGTTGCTTGATCTTTACTTCCTTGGAAATGGTTTTTCAAGGTTATATGGCCATATTTGAACTATAACCATTGGATAAATTCACCTAAAATTCTAACCAAAAATTGGAGATGTCATGTGATGTTTTTAAATCACTTTTATACAAAAATATCTTTTATTTATGTAATAATTTGAGCTCTGCATCAATTTTTCCTTCTCTGGTCCAGAGTGCATTTTGCACTACAACCCTTTTAAATAATTCTTTCTAGCCTCCACCAAAATTATGGGATATTGGTAGTAGCATATGATTCAACATTATGCAAAAACCTAGTGCTGTTCTTTGAAAATATTGAGTGAATCAACCTCTTTTTCATTCTGGTCCAGCCTTGTGATTTCTACTGCAACCCTATTTATTTTTGCTCCAATGATCTTGTGCTTTCTCCTACTTGTAGATAGCCCTACAAAACCCCTAAATCCAGGAGCATGTACCCATTGGATTAATTTTGGTTCATGAAATAATGTCATTTATTTCCTGTCCAGAATTGTAGTTTTGCAAAACTTGCACTAACAAGTTTCTGCTTTTGGCAAACTAACCTCACCACCCTCTTGTACATCTAAAGAGACCACCATCTGGAGTTTTTGGCCACTCCAAGACCTGCCTAAGTGCCCTTAGCATTTTGTCAAACACCTTACGGGCATGATCTGTTTTGACATGAATTGTGGCATTGCACTGTGAACTTGCACCTCTGATCAAGCAAGCATGTCCACTAGACTCCCCGTTACTCCTAACCTAGATCTGCTAAATGCCAGCCTCACCCAGGCTCTGTAGCATGCTCTGGCATTACGTCGAGCACATCCCGTGCACGCCCAGGGCGCGAGCAGAG
Organism: Triticum dicoccoides; assembly: GCF_002162155.2. NCBI lineage: Eukaryota > Viridiplantae > Streptophyta > Magnoliopsida > Poales > Poaceae > Triticum > Triticum dicoccoides. The sequence goes on from NC_041387.1 coordinate 414,920,406, forward strand.
CGTGCGTTTGGCACGCACGTGCGCCGAGCCGACACGCTGGCCCCCACAGTTTTGGCCCGGTCTGCAGCACCACGCCACGCGCTCCCCTTCTCACCGCAACACGCCAAGCCGCCCCTCGCCACGCCCCGGCAGGCCAAGAGCTAGCCGCCACGGCCGCCGACAGCCCCTGCTCCGTTCAGCGCCGCCCAAGCCTCTCCCGCTCACCACCTGGCCCCTGGAACAGCGCGTGCTCATCCGCGAGTGTGTCCACTAGCACTCGTCGCCGCCACGACGCCCTAGCTACAGAATGGCGGTCGCTGGCGACCTTATCCGCAGCCGTCGCGGAACCGACCTCGACGAGCTATAAAAGGAGGCCCCCGAGCTTCCCCGAGCACGCAGGCAACCTCAGGCCACCCCAATGGCACTCCCCTAGCTCGCATTCGACCCGGGGAGGCCTCCTTCCTCATCTCCGGCAACTCCTGCCGCCGCCATCGCCCCGGCCAATCCGGCACCTCCAGTACCTCCCCCTCTCCGTTCTCTTCGCCAGGAACCTCCTCATCCTCCCGTGAACCCGTCCCCCTACTCAATTTTGATCGGGAACCCCAGTATCCCCAAACACACTTTGCTCCCGAGGCCACCTCCGCCGAGAAGCTCGCCGCCGGCAGCTCCGTCCGTCCCCACCTACCTGGCGACCACCGGGAGGACCGCCCTGGAGTGGCGGATCCATCCCCGCCCTCTGAGCCCCGCGGGGAGCCGCCGTTCGCCGGCGACGATCGCCGTTGCCTCGCCTCCGTTCGGGCAGAGGAAGAGGAGGGAGGGATAGACTGGTCAAACCTGACCAGTGGGGCCTCTGGACCCACTGTCAGCGACCCCGTGCCTGTCCATGTGGGATTAAGTGAAGGCGTAATTCCCCCAGTACGTTTTCCCCGCTCCGAAAGTGTATTCCCCTCCGAAACGTTTTCTTTTCTGTTTTATTTAAATAACAGATTTTGACCAGAACTTTGACTGGCTATAACTTTTTAAATACAACTCCAAATAAAATGATTCTTTTTCCTACCTCTCTCAAATTTCACCTAGTTTATTTTAAGATTTATTTGAGAAAATTTCAGAACAACTTTTGGTACTGTTTTTGTTTTGTGTGTTAATTCTTTTATATTGCTAAAATAGGATTTTTGAAGAGAGGAGAAATGTTTCAAGTTTTGGAGTGCACCCTGCCTTTCCACACATTGAAGGCAAGCATTCTGAACCCCGTCATAATATTTTTGTGTGTTCGATGACACGTTCATAACATCACCTCACTTTGGAGAAACTTGTTATTTCATGTGATATGATCATATGCATGGGTGCATGTTATTGATTTCCATGCTGTTGGAAATGGACACACTTGTGATGATAATCACCCTCATGTGCCTTGCATGCATACCGGCAGGAACCCGGGAAAACCTCTGCCTTGGGTAGGCATGAGTTTATCGCCGGTCTCCATCGGGACGGTTATGTCTGGTATGGCATGGCAAGGTGATATGAGCGGTGACTCTGTTGGTTGAAATATATTGTCATGCTAATCATGCAGGGAGTACTTAAACCTCCTGAGTCGACCGTAGATCGAGTCTTGTGCCAGTAACCCCCATACTTGTTTCGTACTACCACTTGTCTCTACAGCAAGTAGAGTACGGTTCAGTAAGTTGTCAACCTCTTTCTAGCACACACCGTACAGAGAGGCCATGGTGGAAGATACCGGTTGTAGCTGGTAGGCAGGCCACCTGGTCCGCGGGCATGGGTGTTTCCGGTTGGGACCGAGAGGGGAGGCCACCCCTTAGAGCGCACGATATAAATTTGATCACATGCTACGCGAGGTTGTAGCCTCCCCACTTAGAGTTTGCTTAACAGGTGTCGTGGGTGATCCCAGACACGTGTGAGATAAGCTGGTGTGTGCAAGTTAGGTGTGTTTTCAACAAAACGACCGTACACGGAATTAGTCCCGATGGACTGAAGAAATCCGTTACTCGTGGGTAAATAGTACACCCTCTACAGAGATGAAACCTATTCGAATAGCCGTGTCCATGGTTAAGGATTACAGTCTGGGATGGGTCTTAGTGTCGGTCTTCGGAGGTGAAACTGTTAACCAGAACTGGAACTACTACCTGTGACTTGTGATAATTATGAATTATTATTGTTGACTAACCCGTGATATTATTGTTATTATCGAGTATCTCTGGGATGGTTCTACCTCCGGGATATTCACTATGATTGTTTATTTTAAAGCCCTTTATGTGGTGTCGCTCAGACGCCCGACTGTGGCATTTCTTTTAAAGCCCTTTGTGTGGTGTCGCTCAGACGCCCCACTGTGGCATTTCTTTTAAAGCCCTTTATGTGGTGTCGCTCAGACGCCCGACTGTGGCATTTCTTTTAAAGCCCTTTATGTGGTGTCGCTCAGACGCCCGACTGTGGCATTTCTTTTAAAGCCCTT
>NC_041387.1:414923256-414930812 GCF_002162155.2 Triticum dicoccoides
TATGTGGTGTCACTCAGACGCCCGACTGTGGCCTTTCTTTTAAAGCCCTTTATGTGGTGTCGCTCAGACGCCCGACTGTGGCATTTCTTTTAAAGCCCTTTATGTGGTGTCGCTCAGACGCCCGACTGTGGCATTTCTTTTAAAGCCCTTTATGTGGTGTCGCTCAGACGACCGACTATGGCATTTCTTTTAAAGCCCTTTATGTGGTGTCGCTAAGACGCCCGATTGTGGCTTTGCTTGTTATTTATTTCATAAATTTTAATACTACTATGTTATTGCAATTTTATAAATAACTTGCTTGCACGCATCAGAGATTTATTTATCTGTTGTGACTGACGTCATGAGCATAAAATATTTTCAGCACATCATTGTTATATTATACCTGTGTTCATAATGTTTGCGAGTACATTCAAAGTACTCACTGGCTTGTCCCTGGCTATTGTCTTGGCCAGATTTTCTTGCACGGAGAGGAGCGACGCGATGCCAGCCCCGGAACCCACAAAAGGGAGATAGCAGCCTCGCGAAGATAGGAGTTAACCTGGTCAGCTGTTCCTGTGGAAATTGGAGTCCCATAGACACTGATGATCCACAAACCGCTTCCGCCATCAACCACTAGAAACCATTTGTTGTACTCACAGGCCAGAATGGCCTTGTACTACATATTTTGTTTTCTGCTTGGAATTTCTGTATCAAGTTGGAGCCTCATCAGCTAACAGTAATCCTGGGGCTGATGAGCACGACGGTCTTTTCTGGAAATTTATTACCCGGAAAACCGGTCGTGACAGACTTGGTATCAGAGCCAGGCTGACCATTGGCTAATCCTATCTTAGCCAGGTAAATAAATTTAGGAAAACCAACCCACCAAACCATAACCAAACCCCAGCCAAGCTTCTCGTGCAAGATAGCCACACAGTGACCCAACACCTTTTGGCAGTCGGTGCCCAACCTATCAACCTAACCTGTCGCTCATGCGCCAGTGACCGGCCCCTAAATAGTCCTTTCTCGCAAGCGTGCGAAGGAAGACTCCGTCCCCTTTTTCCTATAAAAAGGGGCACGCTAGCCCCAACACAGCACAGCACAGCCTCTACCCCCAAACCAAGCTACAATGCCTGGACCCATAGTGCACAACGAGACCACAACAACCAACCTTGGAGGTTTTGTGACCATCCTCGCAAACCTCACCCATCGTGCCTATGCGTTAGAGGAGCCACCAGAATTTGTTGTGTACCAACGACCCATGAGCGGTGAAGACCGTCAATTTTGGGCCACTGTGCACATCTACGGTAGGGGACTGTCACCCGAACGCCCCTACAGGTTCACCGGAAGAACAACTTCCTTCGAGCCACAAGCCATCCAGCTAGCCGCTCGAGAAGCTATAGTTCATCTCAGGCACTTGTCGCCCAGAGTTAACTGTCGCTCGTTCCACTACTACCCCAGATGTGAAGGGTATGGTAGACCACCCCAAGTGGCCAACGGAGATCACGAGACGGACCCCGCATTGTTGCACCTAGTGCGCTATGTAAGTGCCCTAGAGGCACTGTTCGACCAGATCACCATTGATCTGATCGCAGCTTGTGGAGAGCTAGTTCGTCGAACCCCAGCTAGAAGAGAAGACGAGCCCGACGCCGACAACCCAGTCGTGTTGTTCGGACAACTGAGCGAGACACCGAGATCAGCTCCAGCCATCAGCCGAGATGCTTTGATGACCCCAGAAGTGCTTTGTCGCCTTTTGGGAACACACTCCAACGGGGTTGTGGCCAACAATCCCCGCGATGGTCATCATCACTACCCCGACCCTGCAGTTCCTCCGCCATCTCCGACTAATCCCGGCAGTGAGACACGTGGAGAAGCCTCGACATCCACCAGGCACGCCCGTTTAGACATAAACGAGGTAGACTAAGCCGTACGAGTAGTACCGAGTCTCAGTGTATCCTCACTTTGTAATCATGCGACCGTGTATATTAACGCAGCCTGTCGTTGTGCCTCTGTTTTAATAGTAGCCTTGCATATTTGGTCAGCGCATAGTTGCATGTTTTTCCAGGAACAACTACCAAAACCAACCCGACGACAACCACAGTAACACGTCTCTTTATGAGATATGTGTATCTCTGACACTGACCCGACCTTTGGAGCTAAGCTGGCAAATTTATTACCTTTCACCACGGTAAAACGAATCCGGCTCCATTGCTATATAAAGGCCACCTTGTGACCTTACCCAGCAACCCTCACCTTGTGCACCACACTCACAACTTTTCCTGTCATGCCGAGCCCCAGCATTCATCTGAGAACCTCAGATGCAACCCCAGGTAGCTTTGTCAAAATATTGTGGGATTTTACCCGCAGTACCATGGGTTCTACCCAGCCACCTCAGTACGAGCTGTTCAAATCAAGGATCACCCCTTCCACCTCGGAATATTGGGCAGCAGTACACATTCCTCCTGTAGACCCCAACCAAGATCCAACGGAAGTTTCCTTTGTGGGGAAATCTATGCCAACCCCACACTTGGCCATAGAAGCTGCTGCGAAAGAAGCGATTGCTCGTCTTCGATCCGCAGTACCCTATGCCCGCGAACGGGGATATTATTACTTTCCGAGCCGTGCAGCACCCGGAGAAGTAACGTCTTTTCCCGGTGGGCGTATTGAGAGAGACCTAGTTCTAGCCAACCTTATCCAGTACATCATCGTTCAAGAGCATTTGAACCAGCGAGTGATGGATTATCTCCAGGATCTCACTGATCTGAATCCTCAGATTGCCATCGGCAGACCACTGAGGCCCGACCCGGAGAGACGCATACATCGACTGGTCAATCGACTTCCTCCGATAGAAGAGGAGTGTATCCCTTTACCAAAGACATTTTATCAGGACCCCGTCCAGTTACCATTTCCATTTTAGACATCGCTGCAGTGTTCATTATTTGCAACATTTATTTATGTGTGTGACCTATGCGTGATATCCTGAGTTTGTACGACGAGTCAAATATTTGGCTTCTACTAATGTATGTAGTTTTTGTTGTGGTTTATACTCCTTTAAATTAACTATTTTTCCTCGCAAAAATTCTGGAGTGAGATTTCTTTTCCCTGAGTTGCTACATCTACACTTTTTCACGGCGTGGATGTATTAACTTCACACAACACCAGGTAGCAGACTCACAACCATTACCATTCGAACACATACACTGTTTGCAAAACTTTGCAACGGTGTTACATCCAGCTAATCACCCCCTAACAACAGTTAGCACCCGGCACACCCCGTCTACTCCTCATGATCACCACCACCGCGGAAAGCCAACACCCGAGCAGCAGCGTCGCGACGATCGTCGAGGATCATCGCGCACAGGAGCACAGAGAGCCCCAGCAGGGTCGCCAGCCCTCCAAATATCAGGATCACAAACCAGTCCGGCATCACCTCCGCCATTAGAGCCTCACCCGAGCTTCTGTAAGCAGTAATGGAGAAAGAAGGAGGAGGAGAAGTGAGGCCAGGTGTGAGGAAGAAGAGAAGGACACCTCGACCATTTTTATAGCTTGAGCTCGGTGTACGGTGGGCGAAGTCCACCAACGCCGCTCGTCGCCTATCGCCAGTGTTCGGAGTCGAATCCGCGAGCAGTGCCGACAGTGCGCTGGCCCGCGAGGTGAGTGCACGCTGCACCAGCAGCTAGCACGCCGCGCACTACCACGGTACGGCCTAGATGCCCTACGCGCTAGGCATCGCCGGTGGAGAAAGCGCGCGGGAGAGAGGAAGAAGAGAGAACCAGAGGGAGAAGAAGAGACTAACAGTGGACCCCGGGTCCACCTGTCGGCCAGAGAGAGCACTGTGCTCTCGGGTACGACCAGCGTATATTTAAATTTAGAAGTTATTCTAAATTTTTATCCAGCGTAGAAATCTCACGTTTTTGTCCCGAACCATAGACTTTTCCACGCAGCACCAGTTTTCACACTGTGGTTTTTCACCACTTATTGCCCTCTCACTGAAGCCACATCTTTATTGCGTAGTATTTTCTTAACACAGCTTTTAACAAATCTCGAGGACGAGATTTTTTCTTAAGGGGGGTAGTGTTGTGACACCCCAAAAATTTGGCCTTGTTTTAATAAATTAAATTTTTTGCCAGGAATTAAAACTTTGAATTTCTGAGCTCCATTTCTTTTTTTAAATCATTTCCTTCCCTGTGATGATGAGTTTTCCCAGAGAGAAAACTTTCGAGATATGTCATTGGACTTATTTAATCTGTCAAGAGAAACTTTCCCTTATTTAATATAACTAATTAAATAATTAAGTTGCTTGATCTTTACTTTCTTGGAAATGGTTTTTCAAGGTTATATGGCCATATTTGAACTATAACCATTGGATAAATTCACCTAAAATTCTAACCAAAAATTGGAGATGTCATGTGATGTTTTTAAATCACTTTTATACAAAAATATCTTTTATTTATGTAATAATTTGAGCTCTGCATCAATTTTTCCTTCTCTAGTCCAGAGTGCATTTTGCACTACAACCCTTTTAAATAATTCTTTCTAGCCTCCACCAAAATTATGGGATATTGGTAGTAGCATATGATTCAATATTATGCAAAAACCTAGTGCTGTTCTTTGAAAATATTGAGTGAATCAACCTCTTTTTCATTCTGGTCCAGCCTTGTGATTTCTACTGCAACCCTATTTATTTTTGCTCCAATGATCTTGTGCTTTCTCCTACTTGTAGATAGCCCTACAAAATCCCTAAATCCAGGAGCATGTACCCATTGGATTAATTTTGGTTCATGAAATAATGTCATTTATTTCCTGTCCAGAATTGTAGTTTTGCAAAACTTGCACTAACAAGTTTCTGCTTTTGGCAAACTAACCTCACCACCCTCTTGTACATCTAAAGAGACCACCATCTGGAGTTTTTGGCCACTCCAAGACCTGCCTAAGTGCCCTTAGCATTTTGTCAAACACCTTACGGGCATGATCTGTTTTGACATGAATTGTGGTATTGCACTGTGAACTTGCACCTCTGATCAAGCAAGCATGTCCACTAGACTCCCCATTACTCCTAACCTAGATCTGCTAAATGCCAGCCTCACCCAGGCTCTGTAGCATGCTCTGGCATTACGTCGAGCACATCCCGTGCATGCCCAGGGCGCGAGCAGAGCGTGCGTTTGGCACGCACGTGCGCCGAGCCGACACGCTGGCCCCACGGTTTTGGCCCGCTCTGCAGCACCACGCCACGCGCTCCCCTTCTCACCGCAACACGCCAAGCCGCCCCTCGCCACGCCCCGGCAGGCCAAGAGCTAGCCGCCACGGCCGCCGACAGCCCCTGCTCCGTTCAGCGCCGCCCAAGCCTCTCCCGCTCACCACCTGGCCCCTGGAACAGCGCGTGCTCATCCGCGAGTGTGTCCACTAGCGCTCGTCGCCGCCACGACGCCCTAGCTACAGAATGGCGGTCGCCGGCGACCTTATCCGCAGCCGCCGCGGAACTGACCTCGACGAGCTATAAAAGGAGGCCCCCGAGCTTCCCCGAGCACGCAGGCAACCTCAGGCCACCCCAATGGCACTCCCCTAGCTCGCATTCGACCCGGGGAGGCCTCCTTCCTCATCTCCGGCAACTCCTGCCGCCGCCACCGCCCCGGCCAATCCGGCACCTCCAGTACCTCCCCCTCTCCGTTCTCTTCGCCAGGAACCTCCTCATCCTCCCGTGAACCCGTCCCCCTACTCAATTTTGATCGGGAACCCCAGTATCCCCAAACACACTTTGCTCCCGAGGCCACCTCCGCCGAGAAGCTCGCCGCTGGCAGCTCCCTCCGTCCCCACCTACCTGGCGACCACCGGGAGGACTGCCCTGGAGTGGCGGATCCATCCCCGCCCTCTGAGCCCCGCGGGGAGCCGCCGTTCGCCGGCGACGATCGCCGTTGCCTCGCCTCCGTTCGGGCAGAGGAAGAGGAGGGAGGGATAGACTGGTCAAACCTGACCAGTGGGGCCTCTGGACCCACTGTCAGCGACCCCGTGCCTGTCCACGTGGGATTAAGTGAAGGCGTAATTCCCCCAGTACGTTTTCCCCGCTCCGAAAGCGTATTCCCCTCCGAAACATTTTCTTTTCTGTTTTATTTAAATAACAGATTTTGACCAGAACTTTGACTGGCTATAACTTTTTAAATACAACTCCAAATGAAAAGATTCTTTTTCCTACCTCTCTCAAATTTCACCTAGTTTATTTTAAGATTTTTTGAAAAAATTTGAGAACAACTTTTGGTACTGTTTTTATTTTGTGTGTTAATTCTTTTATATTGCTAAAATAGGATTTTTGAAGAGAGGAGAAATGTTTCAAGTTTTGGAGTGCACCCTGCCTTTCCACACATTGAAGGCAAGCATTCTGAACCCCGGCATAATATTTTTGTGTGTTCGATGACACGTTCATAACATCACCTCACTTTGGAGAAACTTGTTATTTCATGTGATATGATCATATGCATGGGTGCATGTTATTGATTTCCATGCTGTTGGAAATGGACACACTTGTGATGATAATCACCCTCATGTGCCTTGCATGCATACCGGCAGGAACCCGGGAAAACCTCTGCCTTGGGTAGGCATGAGTTTATCGCCGGTCTCCGTCGGGACGGTTATGTCTGGTATGGCATGGCAAGGTGATATGAGCGGTGACTCTGTTAGTTGAAATATATTGTCATGCTAATCATGCAGGGAGTACTTAAACCTCCTGAGTCGACCGTAGATCGAGTCTTGTGCCAGTAACCCCCATACTTGTTTCGTACTACCACTCGTCTCTACAGCAAGTAGAGTACGGTTCAGTAAGTTGTCAACCTCTTTCTAGCACACACCGTACAGAGAGGCCATGGTGGAAGATACCGGTTGTAGCTGGTAGGCAGGCCACCTTGTCCGGGGGCATGGGTGTTTCCGGTTGGGACCGAGAGGGGAGGCCACCCCTTAGAGCGCGCGATATAAATTTGATCCCATGCTACGCGAGGTTGTAGCCTCCCCACTTAGAGTTTGCTTAACAGGTGTCGTGGGTGATTCCAGACACGTGTGAGATAAGCTGGTGTGTGCAAGTTAGGTGTGTTTTCAACAAAAAGACCGTAGACGGAATTAGTCCCGATGGACTAAAGAAATCCGTTACTCGTGGGTAAAGAGTACACCCTCTGCAAAGATTAAACCTATTCGAATAGCCGTGTCCATGGTTAAGGATTACAGTCTGGGATGGGTCTTAGTGTCGGTCTTCGGAGGTGAAACTGTTAACCAGAACTGGAACTACTACCTATGACTTGTGATAATTATGAATTATTATTGTTGACTAACCCGTGATATTATTGTTATTATCGAGTATCTCTGGGATGGTTCTACCTCTGGGATATTCACTATGATTGTTTATTTTAAAGCCCTTTATGTGGTGTCGCTCAGACGCCCGACTATGGTATTTCTTTTAAAGCCCTTTGTGTGGTGTCGCTCAGACGCCCGACTGTGGCATTTCTTTTAAAGCCCTTTATGTGGTGTCGCTCAGACGCCCGACTGTGGCATTTCTTTTAAAGCCCTTTATGTGGGGTCGCTCAGACGCCCGACTGTGG
>NC_041387.1:414930974-414931315 GCF_002162155.2 Triticum dicoccoides
TGTGGTGTCGCTCAGACGCCCGACTGTGGCATTTCTTTTAAAGCCATTTATGTGGTGTCGCTCAGACGCCCGACTGTGGCATTTCTTTTAAAGCCCTTTATGTGGTGTCGCTCAGACGCCCGACTGTGGCATTTCTTTTAAAGCCCTTTATGTGGTGTCGCTCAGACGCCCGACTGTGGCATTTCTTTTAAAGCCCTTTATGTGGTGTCGCTAAGACGCCCGATTGTGGCTTTGCTTGTTATTTATTTCATAAATTTTAATACTACTATGTTATTGCAATTTTATAAATAACTTGCTTGCACGCATCAGAGATTTATTTATCTTTTGTGACTGACGTCATG
>NC_041387.1:414931362-414961072 GCF_002162155.2 Triticum dicoccoides
TTTTAAAGCCCTTTATGTGGGGTCGCTCAGACGCCCGACTGTGGCATTTCTTTTAAAGCCCTTTATGTGGCGTCGCTCAGACGCCCAACTGTGGCATTTCTTTTAAAGCCCTTTATGTGGTGTCGCTCAGATGCCCGACTGTGGCATTTCTTTTAAAGCCCTTTATGTGGTGTCGCTCAGACGCCCGACTGTGGCATTTCTTTTAAAGCCCTTTATGTGGTGTCGCTAAGACGCCCGATTGTGGCTTTGCTTGTTATTTATTTCATAAATTTTAGTACTACTATGCTATTGCAATTTTATAAATAACTTGCTTGCACGCATCAGAGATTTATTTATCTGTTGTGACTGACGTCATGAGCATAAAATATTTTCAGCACATCATTGTTATATTATACCTGTGTTCATAATGTTTGCGAGTACATTCAAAGTACTCACTGGCTTGTCCCTGGCTATTGTCTTGGCCAGATTTCCTTGCACGGAGAGGAGCGACGCGATGCCAGCCCCGGAACCCACACAAGGGAGATAGCAGCCTCGCGAAGATAGGAGTTAACCTGGTCAGCTGTTCCTGTGGAAATTGGAGTCCCATAGACACTGATGATCCACAAACCGCTTCCGCCATCAACCACTAGAAACCATTTGTTGTACTCACAGGCCAGAATGGCCTTGTACTACATATTTTGTTTTCTGCTTGGAATTTCTGTATCAAGTTGGAGCCTCATCAGCTAACAGTAATCCTGGGGCTGATGAGCACGATGGTATTTTCTGGAAATTTATTACCCGGAAAACCGGTCGTGACACGGGCCTCAGCGGAGCAGGGCCTCGCCCGAGCCGGCGAAGTCCTCCACCTCGGTGCCGGCGGGGCGACGCCTCGGCAGAGTCGACATTGTCCTCCTCCTCATCATCGGTCTCGCCAAATAGCGTCTCGCCGGCTTCATCGTCCTCTTTGTAGGCGGCCGCAACCTCCGCCACCCACATGCGGTACCGCCAGCGCGCAAGGCGGTGATACGTCCATTTTGCATCATGTTTACCTACTCTTACTTATGTTGTTTTATTGCATAATAATGTTTTTTTCAAGTAATTGTAATGCCTTTTCTCTCACAATATGCAAGGTTCACACAAATAGGGAGAATTCTGGCAGCTGGAAATCTGGACGTGCAAAAGCTACGTCAGGCCACCTATTCTGCACAACTCCAATTGAGTTGAAACTTCATGAGGGTTTTTTATGGAATAAATGAGAATTATTGGGAGAAAATAAGTACCAGAGGGGGACCACCATGGACCACCTCTGGTGCCCCTCTTTTGGTATTTACGTCATTTTGACCTAGGAAAAATAAGGAGAGGACTTTCGGGACGAAGCGCCACCGTCTCGAGGTGGAACTTGGGCAGGAGCACTTTTGCCCTCCGGTGGAGCGATTCCGCCGGCGCAACTTCCCTCTCGGAGGGGGAAATCATCGTCATCATCATCACCAACAACTCTCCCATCTTGGGGAAGGGCAATCTCCATCAAAATCTTCAATAGAACCATCTCCTCTCAAAGCCTAGTTCATCTCTTGTGTTCAATCTTTGTACCGGAACTATAGATTGGTGCTTGTGGGTGACTAGTAGTGTTGATTTCATCTTGTAGTTGATTACTATATGGTTTATTTGGTGGAAGATTATATGTATAGATCCATTATGCTTTTTAATTCCCCTCTGATCTTGAGCATGATTATCATTTGTGAGTAGTTACTTTTGTTCTTGAGGTCACGGGAGAAATCATGTTGCAAGTAATCATGTGAACTTGATATGTGTTTGATATATTGATGATATGAATGTTGTGGTTCCCATAGTGGTGTCATGTGAACATCGACTACATGTAACTTCACCATATTTGGGCCTAAGGGAATGCATTGTGGAGTAGTTATTAGATGATGGGCTGCTAGAATGACAAAAGCTTAAACTCTAGTTTATGCGCTATTCCGTAAGAGACCGATTGGATCCAAAAGTTTAATGTTGTGGTTAGAATTTACTCTTAATACTTTTATCATAGTTGCGGATGCTTGTGAGGGGACCAATCATAAGTAGGAGGTTTGTTCAATTAAGAATAGCACCGAACCACCGGTCCACCCACATACCAAATTATCAAAGTAGCGAACATGAATCGAACCAACATGATGAAACTGACTAGATGGCATTCCCGTGTACCCTCAAGAATACTTTGCTTATCATAAGAGATCATTTTGGCCTGTCCTTTGCCTCAAAAGGTTTGGCCTACCTTGCTGCACTTTTGTACTACTACCATTACTTGCTCGTTACAAATTATCTTGCTATCATACTACTCTATTACTTACAATTTCAGCACTTGCAGACATTACCTTGTTGAACACCACTTGTCATTTCCTTCTGCTCCTCATTGGGTTCGACACTCTTACTTGTCAAAAAGGCTACATTTGATCCCATATACTTGTGGGTCATCAAGGCTCTTTTTTGGTGCCATTGCTGGGGAGTGAAGCGCTCTTGGTAAGTGAAAATTGGTAAGGAAAAATTAATACGACGTGCTGAAATTTATTGTCACTTGTTACTATGGAAAACCATCCTTTGAGGGGTTTGTTCGGGGTATCTTCACCTCGACCCGAACCACAATTACTTACCCCTCAACCTACTGCACCTACTGAAAATATTGAATATGAAATTCCTTCGGGTATTGTATGACAACAGTTAGCTAATCCTTATGCAGGAGATGGAACCGAACATCCTGATAAGCACTTGATATATGTGGATGAAATTTGTGGATTGTTTAAGCTTGCAGGTTTACCCGAAGATGAAGCTAAGAAGAAGGATTTCCCTTTATCTTTGAAGGGAAATGCATTGACATGGTATATGCTATGCGATGATATTGGATCTTGGAATTGGAATCGCTTGAAATTGGAATTCCATCAAAAAACTTATCCTATGCATCTAGTTCATCGTGATCGGAATTATATATATAATTTTTGGCCCCGTGAAGGAGAAAGTATCACTCTAGCTTGGGGGAGGCTTAAGTCAATGTTATATTCATGCCCAATCATGAGGTCTCAAGAGAAATTATTATTCAGAATTTTTATGCTCGGCTTTCTCGTAATGATAAATCCATACTTGATACTTCTTGTACTGGTTCTTTTATGAAGAAGAATATTGAATTCTGGTGGGACCTTTTAGAAAGAATTAAACACAACTCTGAAGATTGGGAACTCGATGAAGGTAAAGAGTCAGGTATTGAGCTTAGCTTTGATTGTGTTAAATCTTTTATGAATACCGATGCTTTTCAAAAGTTTAGCACTAAATATGGACTTGACTCTGAGATAGTTGCCTCCTTTTGTGAATCTTTTGCCACTCATGTTGATCTTCCTACATAGAAGTGGTTCAAATATCACCCACCAATTAAAAAAGAAATTAAAGAACAGGTAAAATCTAAAGATGAAACTATCATTTATAATGTTGATCCAGTTGTTCCCACTGCTTATATTGAAAAACCACCTTCCCCTGTTAGGATGAAGGAACATGCTAAAGTTTCAATTGTGGTTAACAAAAGTTATATTAGAACACCTAAACCAGCTGAACAATTCAAAGTAGAACCTAGTGTTGCTATGGTTAAAGATCTCTTGGTCGATATTATTGATGGGCATGTTATTTACTTCTATGATGAAGCTACTAGAATTGCCAAACCCGATGAAAAAGATAAACATAGACTTGTTGTTGGCATGCTTGTTGTCTCAGTTAAGATAGGAGATCACTGCTATCATGGTTTATGTGACATAGGTGCTAGAGTGAGTGTTATTCCTTTTACCTTATGTCAAGATATTATGAATGATATAGCACCCGCTGAAATAAAAGACATAGATGTTACTATTAAGCTTGCCAATAGAGATACTATATCACCAACTGGGATTCTTAGAGATGTTGAAGTCTTGTGTGGGAAAATAAAATACCCTACTGATTTTCTTGTTCTTGGTTCCCCACAGGATGACTTTTGTCCCATTATCTTTGGTAGACCTTTCTTGAACACCATTAATGCTATGTGAGAAACAAACTGTCAATGTTAGTTTTGGTGATAAATCTCATGAGTTTAATTTTTCTAAGTTTAGTATAAAACCTCATAAGAAAGATTTGCCTGGTAAGAACAAAATAATTGGTCTTGCTTGTATTGTTGTACCTCCTACTGATCCTTTAGAAAAATATTTGCTAGACCATGAAAATGATTTGCATATGCATGAAAGAAATGAAATAGATAGAATCTTGTTCGAACAACAACCTCTGCTTAAACACAATCTTCCTAATGAAACTCTAGGAGGTCCTCCTCCACCTAAAGGTGATCATGTGTTTGAATTAAAACAATTGCCAGACACTTTGAAATATGCTTATCTTGATGAGAAAAAGATATATCATGTTATTATTAGTGATAACCTTTCAGAACATGAAGAAGAAAGATTATTGAAAGTTTTAAGGAAGCACAGAGCTTCTATTGGATATACTCTTCATGATCTTAAGGGCATTAGTCCCACTCTATGCCAACACAAGACTAATATGGAACCTCATGCTAAACCCATTGTTGATCACCAACGTCGGTCAAATCCGAAGATGAAAGAAATGGTAAGCACAGAAATATTGAAACTTCTAGAAGCAGGTATAATCTATCCTATAGCTGATAGTAGATGGGTAAGTCATGTTCACTGTGTCCCTAAGAAGGCACGTATTACTAGTGTTCCTAATGATAAGAATGAACTTATTCCACAAAGAATTGTTACAAGCTATAAAATGGTAATTGATTTTAGAAAATTAAACAAAGCAACTAGAAAAGATCATTACCCTCTTCCATTTATTGAGCAAATGCTAGAAAGATTATCTAAGCACACACATTTTTGCTTCCTTGATGGATATTTTGGTTTTTCACAAATACCTGTTTCTCAACCTGATCAAGAAAAGACCACTTTCACTTGTCCTTTTGGAACTTATGCTTATAGACATATGCCTTTTGGTTTATGCAATGCACCTGCTACCTTTCAAAGATGTATGACTGTTATATTCTCTTACTTTTGTGAAAAGATTGTTGAGGTTTTCATGGATGACTTTTCTATTTATGGGAAGTCTTTGGGTGATTGTTTAGGCAATCTTGATCGAGTTATGCAGAGATGTGAGCAAACAAATGTTGTCTTGAATTGCGAGAAGTGCCACTTTATGGTTAACAAATGTATTGTTTTGGGCCATAAAATTTCTGAAAGAGGTATTGAGGTGGACAAAGCCAAGGTTGGTGCAATTGAGAAAATGCCATGTCTTAAAGATATCAAAGGTATTCATAGTTTCTTTGGTCATGTTGGTTTCTATAGGAGATTAATCAAAGACTTTTCTAGAATTTCCAGGCCTCTTACAAATCTTTTGCATAAGGATACTCCTTTTTTTTATGATGATTGTTTAGAAGCCTTCGAAACACTCAAGAAAGCCTTAATTTCTGCACCTATTGTTCAACCACCTGATTGGAACTTGCCTTTTGAAATTATGTGTGATGCTAGTGATTATGCTGTTGGTGCTATTCTAGGACATAGAGTTGATAAGAAACTAAATATTCTCCACTATGCTAGTAAAACTCTAGATATTGCCCAACAAAATTATGCTACTACTGAAAAAGAATTTTTAGCAGTTGTGTTTGCTTCTGATAAGTTTAGATCCTATACTATAGATTCAAAAGTGACTGTTCACACCGATCATGCTGCTATAAAATATCCTATGGAAAATAAAGATGCTAAACTTAGACTCATTAGGTGGGTTCTTCTGCTACAAGAATTTGATCTGCATATCACTGGTAGAAAAGGAGCGGAGAACCTCGTACCTGATAATCTGTCTAGGCTTGAAAATATTCTTGATGACCCACAACCTATTAATGATAGCTTTCCTGATGAACAGTTAGCTGCAATAAATGTTTCACATAACACTCCTTGGTATGCTGACTATGCTAATTATATTGTTGCTAAATACATCCCTCCTAGCTTTACATACCAACAAAAGAAAAAAAATCTTCTATGATTTAAGACATAACTTTTGGGATGACCCACATCTTTATAAAGGAGTAGATGGTATTATTAGACATTGTGTACCTGAGCATGAATAGGGACAAATCCTATGGAAATGTCACTCCGAAGCTTATGGAGGACATCATGAAGGAGACAGAACTGCTCATAAGGTATTGCAATCTGGTTTTTATTGGCCTACTTTCTTCAAGGATGCTCGTAGGTTCATCTTATTTTGTGATGAATGTCAAAGAATAGCTAATATCAGTAAGCGTCAAGAAATGCCTATGAATTATTCTCTTGCTGTTGAACCATTTGACATTTGGGGATTTGATTACATGGGACCTTTTCCTTCCTCTAATGAGTATACTCATATTTTGGTTGTTGTTGATTATGTTACTAAGTGGGTAGAATCTATTCCAACTAGTAGTGCTGATCACAACACCTCTATTAAAATGCTTAAGGAAGTTATTTTCCCAAGGTTTGGAGTCCCTAGATATTTAATGACTGATGGTGGTTCACACTTTATTCATGGTGCTTTTCGTAAAATGCTTGCCAAGTATGATGTTAACCATAGAATTGCATCACCCTATCATCCTCAGTCTAGTGTCAGGTTGAATTCAACAATAGAGAAACAAAATTAATTTTGCAAAAGACTATCAATAGGTCCCAGAAGAATTGGTCTAAGAAGTTAGATGATGCAATTTGGGCTTATAGAACAACATATAAAATCCTATGGGTATGTCTCCCTATAAAATGGTTTATGGAAAAGCTTGTCATTTGCCTTTTGAGTTAGAACATAAAGCATATTAGGAAATTAAAGAACTCAACTATGATTTCAAACTTGCTGGTGAAAAGAGGTTATTTGATATTAGCTCATTAGATGAACGGAGAACCCAGGCTTATGAAAATGCTAAGTTATTTAAAGAAAATGTTAAAAGATGGCATGATAAAAGAATCCAAAAGCATGAGTTCAAAGTTGGGGAATATGTTCTTTTGTACAACTCTCATTTCAGATTCTTTGCAGGAAAACTCCTCTCCAAATGGGAAGGACCCTATGTTATCGAGGAAGTTTATCGATCTGGAGCTATCAAAATAAATACGGCTGAAGGTACTAACCCGAAGGTTCTTAACGGGCAACAATTAAAACATTATATCTTAGGTACGTCCATTAATGTTGATAGCAATATTATCCAAACTATGACACCAGAAGAACATATAAAAGAAACCTTCCGAAACACTCTAGAATCATGAAAAAGAGGAGGTACATGATACGGTAAGTAAACGGACTCCAAAAAATCTGCAAAAATATTTTCTCTCTATTTTGGAATATGACAAAAAATAGGAAAATAAGAAAAAAACAGGAAGGCACCCCCCTGGTGGGCACAAGACACCACCCTGGTGGGTTGTGCCCACCTTAGGTACCTTCCAGACTCTGTTTTTCTTCCGTTTGCTTGTTTCCCAAGATAAAAAAATCTTTTTATAACCCCCCCCCCCCGAACCTATTAACCTCCGTATCGCAGAGAAATCTTCTATCTTCTCTTCTTGTTGTTTTATGTTAGATCTGTTAAGCTAGATATCATGTCTTCCCCCTCTTCCAACAATGGAGAAGACGATGTGGGGTTGCTGCAGGAGGAGCTAGAGGGGGAGAGGGTTCAGGAGGTTGCCATGGAGGAAGATGAAGGGAATTCCCTTGGAGTTCACCCTCCGGCTTCCGAGAGAGGCACACTAGCTGGTATCTCTACCAGTCCTAATCCTCATCAAGCCATGAGATCATCAAACAACCGAGAGAGCTCTGAAGAACAAGAAGAACTCCCTTCCAGGAGGCCTTTACACATGTTACATCATAACAATTTTCACAGTTTAGGAAGTGAGCCTAGCTCACTTGGCTAGTGGAGTGGATGTACAATCCAGCCAACCAGGTTCAAGTCCTCACGAGTGTGAATTTGGGTTCTTATTATTTAAAAAAACTCGCTGTGGGGGGCTTCCCCTACCGATTTCCTTAAAAAACAATTTTCACAATTTGATTCAAAACAATGGGTTCGAAAACACTCCTCGTGTGCATATACCATCCAATTGGGACATATTTTGTCCAAGAGAAAGTGATCCAGGGACAAACCCTTGCGGTCCGAAAAATAAGCACATCATGGCTAAAGTAGAGAAGAACACTGAGTTGGTTCACCAAGCTCTCAGGGAGATTCACAGTTTAAGAGAGGCACTCAGAGATATATTGGAAAAAATCGCTACCGCTTCATCACCACCACCTCCTTGTTCATCACCAAAAGAAAATTGAGTATCGGGTATGGGCACTCCCCTTGGCTTTTACCAAGCTTGGGGGAGGTACCCGGTATCGTATCACCTCCACTATCTTCTGCTTTTACTTTTCTTAGTTCGATCCATAGTTATCTTCTGCTTTAGATGAATAAAAGTGTAGTTTGATTCTTTCTTTTGAAAGTTTGCTTAGTGATCTATCCTTGGAATCGTATGCGAGATATATAATAAAATGTAGTTTGAGTTTTCCTTTCTTTACTTTCTTGTTTCAATAAAGAGAAAGGAAATAAATGAAAAAGATCATATGTTAATCATATGGTAAGTAATGACACCACATAAGGAAAAGTATAAGTAGAAAAATTTATTGGAGATTGACATACATAGCATTGGTCAATGACGCAATTCATGAAAGAATTAATAAGGGAAGAGAAGTGTCACATGCAAATACACTATCCTGGAAATCTTTTGTGATTGTGAGCACCCATCAAAATATTATATGCCAAAATTGTTGACATTGGACAAGGAAGACGACGTAATGATTTATGTTTGTTCATATTCACATAGAAGCTATATTGTCATAGATCCTTCAACATGTGGTTTTTGCCCCCTCTCTTTGCTAGCAAAAAAATCCCGCACTAAGTAGAGATACTACTTGTGCGTCCAAAAACCCTTAAACCCAAATCTTGTTTTGAGAGTCCACCATACCTACCTATGGATTGAGTAAGATCCTTCAAGTAAGTTGTCATCGGTGCAATAAGGCAATAAACATTGCTTCTAAAAGTGTTAGATCATTGAGTGTAAGAGAAAATTGAGAGTTGTATGAACTTGTGATGGCGAAGAATAAAAGCGACAGACTGCATAATAAAGGTTGCCATCATAATGGGCAATATAACGTGATGTTCTCTTGCACTAAGGGATTGAGCATACAAACAAAAAGTGTGTGGTAACCTCTGCTTCCCTCTGCGAAGGGCCTATCTTCTACTTTTATGTATTTACTTTCATGCAAGAGTCAAAGTTCTTCTCTCTATTCCTCTTTATTTTCTCTTTTGGCAAGCATCATGTGGTGGGGAAAGATCTAGGAACATATATCCAGTTGAATATGGGTAGCATGAGTTATTATTGTTGACATCACACAGCGTGAACACGCTGGGAGGCGAAACTATAAGCCCCTATCGTTCTATGTGTCCAGTTGAAACGTTTTGCTCATGTGTGTGCGGTGAGTGTTAGCAATCATAGAAGACTTTATGATGGTTGAGTATGTGTACTTGCCAAAAAGACTCTGATACGTGACCCTTCCTGAAAAGATGATGAATTGTAGTTGCAAAGTTGACTGAGAACATAGTTTGTTGGTTTTCAATAGAGTTTATGCTTTATACTTCGATGTTGTGATGAATTGTTACTTGTTCATGAGAAGTCTATGATAAATTTTTTATGTTAAAGTATGTTGCTATCATAAGAAGTTACATGATGCTTCTATGTCCGTATTTTGTTTTTATCGACACCTCTCTCTCTAAGCACATGGACATGTTTTTCAATTTTGGTTTTCGCTTGAGGACAAGCGGGGTCTA
This sequence comes from Triticum dicoccoides, assembly GCF_002162155.2. Lineage (NCBI taxonomy): Eukaryota > Viridiplantae > Streptophyta > Magnoliopsida > Poales > Poaceae > Triticum > Triticum dicoccoides. The sequence continues at coordinate 414,941,222 of NC_041387.1, forward strand.
AGCTTGAGGGAGTTGATACGGCCATTTTGCATCATGTTTACCTACTGTTATTTTTGTTGCTTTCCTGCATAATAATGTTTTTTGGAGTAATTATAATGCCTTTTCTCTCAAAATATGCAAGGTTCACACAAAGAGGGAGAATTCTGGCAGCTAGAAATCTGGACCTGAAAAAGCTAAGTCAGGCTACCTATTCTGCACAACTCCAAATGAGCTGAAACTTCACAGGAACTTTTATGGAATAAATGAGAATTATTGGAGCAAATAAGTACCAGAGGGGGCCCACTGTCGGTGTCAAAACTGACGGATCTCGGGTAGGGGGTCCCGAACTGTGCGTCTAAGGCTAATGGTAACAGGAGGCGGGGGACATGATGTTTACCCAGGTTCGGGCCCTCTCGATGGAGGTAATACCCTACTTCCTGCTTGATTGATCTTGATGATATGAGTATTACAAGAGTTGATCTACCACGAGATCATAGAGGCTAAACCCTAGAAGCTAGCCTATGATTATGATTGTTGTTATCCTACGGACTAAACCCTCCAGTTTATATAGACACCTGAGGGGGCTAGGGTTACACAGAGTCAGTTACAAAGAAGGAGATCTACATATCTGAATCACCAATCTTGCCTTCCACGTAAAGGAGAGTCCGACCCGGACACGGGCCGAAGTCCTCAATCTTGTATCTTCATAGTCCAACAGTCCGACCAAAGTATATAGTCCGGCTGTCCGAGGACCCCCTAATCCAGGACTCCCTTAGTAATCCCTGAACCAGGCTTCACTGACGACGAGTCCAGCATGCAGATTTGTCTTCAGCATTGCAAGGCGGGTTCTTCTCAAAAATCCCTGAGTACTTGTTGTAACAAGCAGTGTCTGGCTTCCCATCAATGTTGCACTCCTCGGCTTCTGTGCTTTAATAATGGCTATCTTCACATGTCGAGCGAATGCGAGAAGTCGGGGCATTTTTACATTTGCCACCCTGACCATGTAAGTAAATCGTCTATTTAAAGAGACGGGGATCCTCAGATCCAAATCACACCATCCTCCCCAAGCGAGCATCCACCAGAGCGCACCCGGAAGAAACCATTCCATCATGGCCGGCCGTCGCACCTCCTCCTCTCGTTCTCGTAGCGCTAAGCCAGGCGATTGGGAGAAGTGTTCCATTCCCCACAGCCGATTGGTAGAGTTGCAGACCCAGGGGTTTCTCCCGCCTGCATACATGGTCCCCGTCGGAGCCGGACTAGCCACCTACAATGTCGGGGAGCAAGTGGAGAGTTTTCCCAACCCGTCCAAGGGGGAGCGGGTATGCCTTGTACCTTTCTTGCTAAGGGGACTTGGATTTCCAATCCATCCGTTCCTCCGCGGGCTCCTGGAGTTCTATGGCCTCTAGCTACATAACTTCACCCTTGCCTCCATTTTACACATCTCCGGCTATGTCGCCTTTTGCAAGCTATCTCTGGGCTGTGAAGCTCATTTCGAGCTATGGAAGAGGCTATTATGCCTCGTACCCCGTACTCAGGAGGGGTCAATATATCAAGTGGGAGGAGCCTAAATATGGCGCATCACCGGGACAGGATACCCGTCTGATCCTCCGAAGAAGACACCCGAAGACTGGCCTTCAGAGTGGTTTTATATGGAGGATGTCCCCCTTCCGGACCCTATTTGGATGGGCCTTCCTGAGTTTGCAAATGCCCCGTTAAAGAAACACCATGCTGGCGCCCTGGAGCCCCCAGGAGGAAGATAACAAAGAGGTCATTTTCCTGATGGACAGGATAAAAACGCTGGCCAAATCAGGACTGACAATAATTGAGGTTATGTCAATATGTATAATGCGGGGGGTACAACCACTTCAGTATCGGGGAAAAGCCATGTGGCACTTCAATGGAGAAGACGATGCCACCCGCTGCGGTCGTAAAGGTCCGGACTTCACCACCGCTCTGGCGAAAATACTGTCCGATTTGTACAAAGGAGAAGAAGAGGAGTTCATCCGGATTAAACCACGGGATGGATTCTCCATGTACAACCCCCCAAGTTGGGTGAGTTGCTACCTTTTATTCCAGTCTTTTACCGCATTCCTCATCACAAATATTTACCTTGCCAATTCATAGCAGGAACTGCGAAAAGCTATGAGGGAGGTCCACAGCCCGTCTCCACTGCCAGAGGACCCCGACCGGGCCCTCGACCTCAGACTTGAAGAAGATCCGAACATATTTGTGGAGCTCGTCGACAAGACATTTTATCATTAAGCTGTGATGGTGCCTTGGTGGCCATCATAGATGATTATCCTGGCCTACTCCCTGCATCACATGTAAGTAAAACCAGAGTTCCAATTTACAAGAAGGATACCCTCTTTGCGCCTTACTCACCGCACGTGTATTGCGTTTTGCAGGGAAGGCCATCGGAACACCGCTCCGAACCCGCGGCGACTCGTAAACAAGGAGCACCGAAGCCGGGTCGGCTTAAAAGGAAGGCAGTCAGGACCGAGACGCCGTCGCAGAGGTATGATTAAAAACCTACTATGTAATTATCGTCCTTAAAATATAACGATGTCCATGGTTCCCCGGCAAAAAAAGCGCTCGCCGGACTGTATTCGGAGAGCCTGCTGGTCACGCCTCCACCAGCCAGACTCTAAGGCCGGGCTCAAGGGCAGAGATTAACGCGGGGACAACGCCGGATGGTCCTCCTATAGAGGATGCGGATAGATTATCTGCTACAAACTCCGAAGTGGAGAGCGCCATGAATCATAGGCGCCGACGGGCCACACTATGTGACCCTAATTTCTCTGAAGAGGCGTTCAATGCCTTCAACTCAGGGGACGCGTACATCCGAGCTGCTCAAGATGGCCTCGCCAGAACCACGGACCAGTATGTAAAGGATATACTGGTAAGAAAATTTGATAAGTATGTATATCAGTAGCCCCTGAGACTTGAAACAGTTAGCACAACATATTTAAGGATCATTGTATGCATAGGTTCTTACAGAGAAGAATACCCAGCTTTCCAAAGAGCTGGAGGAGTGCAAAGCCCAGGTACGGGTCACAGTTGCCAGAATGGAGGAGTCCAAGAAGACCCCATCTGGTAATACTTGTCTGGATCAAAAAGGAATGTAATGATGTGTACCAGGTAGTATTTGGCATGTATGCAAATCTAACAATAGATTCTGCAGACAATCCCGAAAGCAATCCGGAGATCATATCGGAAAATGAGCAACATGCTCAACGATAGCTAGAGGCTGGCGAGCGCGTGCTTACACGGGTTATTCGAGAGAATAATGATCTCAAGGACGCCAAGACCCGGCTGGATGTTGAATTAAAAGATGTTCGGGGCCAGCTTGCTGACTCCGTGAAGGAGAATAAGCATCTTCGACGTGGCATTTTTAGTAAGTGCTCGAACAAACCTTTATGCAGTTCGGCGAAAAAACGAGCTAACAGAATTATGTGTGTAGGTATGCTGATAGGTCGTCCCGAAGAGGAGATGCCCGGATCTGCAGGCGATCTTCTCCAAGAACTCTCACAGCTGCACGGACAAATTCGACAGGTGATGCAGGGTATTGCCCAGGCCTTGTGGCCGTCCGCATCCCTGCCCAAAGGCATGGGAGAACTTGTGTAGATGCTCAAGGGAGGATGGCAGCGCTTCCGATTATGGAAGGTATCGGCCTGCCGACAAGGTGCAAGGGAAGCCTGGGCCATGGTGAAGACGCGATACACCAAGGCTGACCCGAACCTAATGGCCGAGGTCGGACCTGTAGGGTCAGATGGGAAAGAGATCCCCGTTAGTCTGGTATATGACAAGGTAGCTTTAGCTGCAAAGTATTCCCAACAGGGATTGTAGGCTAGACAACCTGTTGGATGGTATAGAAGAAGAATTTAGTCAGTCAAAGTGATTGTGTACTTCAAATGACATATTTTGTCTCTAGCTGGATTGTAAATCATTTATCATGGCGAACCTTTTCGCTTCGAGCTCCGGGCCCGATAGTCCGGTGTGTATCCGAATACCCGCTCAGTTATGTAAAAATCGGGGTATGCGTGGAAACCAGGCGTAGGGGTCATAAGTGCTTGAACAGACAAGTACCCAACTAGCTATGTTATATTACATGGATAGTAAGAAACATCTTCCAGGGAGAATAGTTCTGTTAAGGGTTCCTTTCCCTGGGAAAAGCGATGTCCGAACTGTGAAAAGTGATGCAGGATATAAACATCTGGGAGCATGTATTGAAATAAGTAAGAAACATCTTTTGTTCGCCGATCGCATATTCCCTTAAGAGCGCTAGCTTTCGGCTTCACCCAGTCTGTGGTACACATCCGGCTGACCAGGCAGTAACAATCGTAGAGGTGCTCCCCTTATGCCCTAGCCGAATTAACGAGAACGTAGGGCATAAACACAAGAGCTAGGCAACCCATCTTGGCCAAAACTTAAGTCATATCGATGCATATAATGGTGAAAAAAGGCACATATGGAGAAGTGACGCATATGTGGTGGGCATAAAGCGCAGAAGATAACTATATTAAGCTTCTGTATAAGAAGCCCCCAGGTATATTGTGCACGCATAGCGCGGCAGGAGTGTGCAATTGAAGTACACTTAAAGCTTTTAAGGTTATATATAAAAAGGAAAGAAAGAAAGAAGGAGGACATAACTTAAAAAAAATAGGAGGTAGGGAGACAAACATAGAGTTCGGTACTAGGCGTAGAATCTTCGGAGTCTGGCCGCGTTCCATGGGTTCGGCTCGAGTCGGTTATCTGATGCATCACATAGACGGTACGCTCCTCCGGTGAGAACTTTATCAATGATGAAGGGACCCTCCCACTTGGGCTCGATATTTTCCTTTTTCTTCTTCGGTTGGCATAGAACGAGTTCGCCAATGTTATAAGTTTTGGCCCGTACTTCTCTGCTTTGATACCTTCAAGCCTGCTGCTGATAAAATGTGGAACGGGCCTTCGCAACGTCCCGCTCCTCCTCCAGGGCATCTAAATTGTCCTGCCGATCTAGCTTGGCTTCTTCTCTTCGTACATGCGCACTCGAGGTGAGTCATGAATGATATCGCAGGGTAGTACTGCCTCTGGGCCGTACACCATAAAAAATGGTGTGTATCCGGTGGTGCGATTTGGCGTGGTCCACAGCCCCCATAGTACGGAGTCGAGCTCCTTGACCCAGTGCGTATCTGATTCCTTCAAGGATCACACTAGTCTGGGTTTGATGCCGCTCATAATAAGATCGTTTGCTCGTTCGACTTGACCGTTTGTTTGGGGGTGATAGACAGAGGCATAATCAAGCTTAATGCCCATCTTGCCGCACCAGGTTTTCACCTCGTAGGCTGTGAAGTTGGAGCCGTTATCAGTGATGGTGTTGTGGGGGACACCGTAATGGTGTACGACTCCGGATATAAAGTCTATCACTGGTCCGGATTCGACCGTTTTAACTAGTTTGGCCTCTATACATTTGGTGAATTTATCCACCATGACCAAAAAGTATCTTTTCTTATGGCTTCCTACTTTGAGGGGTCCAACCATATCGAGCCCCCAGACCGCAAAGGGCCAAGTTATGGGATTGTTTGGAGAGCAGTAGGTGGCATATGGCTTTGATTTGGAAAAAGCTGGCAACCGACGCAATGTTGGATGAGGTCCTGTGCGTCCGCTCGGGCTGTCGGCCAGTAGAAACCTGTACGGAAGGCCTTGCTTACAAGGGCCCGAGCTGCGGCGTGGTGGCCGCTGAGTCCAGCATGAATTTCTGCCAAAAGTTGTCGTCCTTCCTCTTCGGAGATGCACCTTTGGAGCACTCCAGTCGCGCTTTTCTTATAAATCTCTCCCTCATGGATCTTGTAGGCTTTAGAACGTCGCACAATGCAACGTGCCTCATTTTGGTCCTCAGGGAGTTCTTGCCTATTTAGGTAGGCTAAGAAGGGTTCTGTCCATGGGGCGATGACAGCCATAATCACGTGGGCTGATGGTGTTATTTCAGTGGCGGAGCCTCCGATTATGTCAAAGTGTTCGGGATTTGGGGTTGTGTTCGGATCCAGACTGATATTGCCCGTCTCCCCTTCCCACACCACAGATGGCTTGAACAGCCTTTCCAAGAAGATATTAGGTGAGACGGGGTCGCGCTTAGCGCCGATGCGGGCGAGGATATTTGCCGCTTGATTGTTTTCTCGGATCACATGGTGGAATTCGAGCCCCTCGAACCGAGCTGGCATTTTAAGGACGGCATTGTGGTAGGCCGCCATTTTTGGGTCCTTGGCATCAAAGTCTCCATTTATTTGGGATATTGCAAGGTTCGAATCCCCATGCACTTCTAGGCATTGAATGCCCATGGAGACTGTCATCCAAAGACCATGCAACAGAGCCTCATATTCGGCTGCATTGTTGGAAACTATGTATAGTATTTGGAGTATGTATTGGACTGTATCTCTGGTGGGGGATGTCAGGACAATGCCTGCCCCAGACCAGCCAGCATCTTAGAGCCGTCAAAGTTCATGATCCAATTGGAGTATGCATCGTACTCTTTAGGGAGTTCGACTTCTGTCCATTCGGCGATGAAGTCAGCCAGTACTTGCGACTTAATGGCTCACCATGGTTTGTATGTTATGTCGAACGGGGGGAGCTCAATAGCCCATTTAGCAATCCGGCTCGTGGCATCGCGGTTATTTATTATATCATTGAGTGGTACTTCAGAGGCCACCGTGATTGAACACTCTTGATAGTAGTGTCGTAGTTTTCGGGATGCCATGAAGACCGCGTATGCTATCTTTTGATAATGTGGGTACCGTGATCAGAAAAATGCAAATAAGATATCAGGATGTTCAGAAAACATCACCTACATTTGCACGTAATTTTTATTCATGAAAAAAATATTGTTTATACCATTTTATTTTTAATAATGTTAATAACATTAATTACCTCATGTAGTTTAAACAATGCTTTGTCCTGAATGCAAATGATATGCACATAAAGTTAATGTCTATCGGAACATTTTGATATCTTATTTGCATTTTTCTGAGTTCATATGAATTAGTTATGAATTTTCAAAGTTTTGTTCAAACGGTCAAAGGGCATTCGAAGGATCTCGACGGAAAAGGTAAGGGAAAAACTGAGTAAGCCCGAAAAGTAAGGGCAAAACCCGTGGGTAGGAACCAACTAGGGGTAAAAATGCAATTGTCCCAAAGTTTAATACTATGGTTAGAATTTATTCTTAATACTTTTCTCTTAGTTGCGGATGCTTGCGAGGGGGTTAATCATAAATTTGAGCTTTGTTCAAGTAAGAAGAGCACCTAAGCATCGATCCACCCACATACCAAATTATCAAAGTAGCGAACACGAATCAAACCAACATGATGAAAGTGACTAGATGAAATTCCCATGTACCCTCAAGAACACTGTGCTTATTATAAGTGACCGTTTTGGCCTGTCCTTTGCCTCAAAAGGATTGGGCTACCTTGCTGCACTTTTGTTACTACTACTGTTACTTGCTCATTACAAATTATCTTGCTATCAAACTACTCTTTTACTTACAATTTCAGCACTTGCAGACATTACCTTGCTAAAAACCACTTGTCATTTCCTTCTGCTCCTCGTTGGGTTCGACACTCTTACTTATCAAAAAGGCTACAATTGATCCCATATACTCGTGGGTCATCTGGCGGCTCTCGCGGGCGGAGAGGTATGACTCGAGTAGCGCCTCCTGCTCCGCCCGCTCCGCGGCGTTCTGCTCCTCCGCCTGCAGGTGCTCCTGGAGGACATGGTGGTTGTAGGCGGTGTTGGCCTGCGCCTTCCAAAACTGCTCACGCTTCTGCCTCACCATGTCCATGTATTGGGCATGATCCTCGATGATGGTCATGGTGCAATGCACTCGCGAGGATGGCGCGGAGGAGGGGGTTGGCGCCGGATCGTCGACTACCACGTTCTCCTTTGGGATGTCGTCATCCTCCGGCTGCCTGCCGGCCAGCCAGTCGGCAACAATGGCTGCCATCTCCTTCTTGTTCGTCGCTCGCCCGTCCCGAAGAGTGCTAGAGTGTGAGGAAGCCATGGTGAGAGTGGTGTGGACAGGAGAAAAGGAAAGGAGGCGGGTGACTGCGGCTATGGTCGGCGCAGTAGTTTATACAGCAATTGTGGGCGGCAAAGGGACGGATAGGTGGCGCCGGATTAGACATCTCGGCAAACCACGTATCATTAAATGCGGGCGGCAGATGGATGGACGGCACTTGTCTCGCTTGAACGCAGAGCAATCGCCTGCACCGGGAAGCGGTGCGGGCGGCGATGACCGTTTCTGGCAGAAAGCATGCGCGGGCGAGGGAGGCGGTCTGGGTGGGCCAGGGCGGTCAGACTCGTGCTTGGTAGTGGGTCAGTCCAGCAACAGGACATGCTGGCGCGCCAGCGAGCTCGCCGAGCTGAGCAACGATAATCAGATGATGGACGTGGCTTCCGACCAGGAGCCGAGACCACCGCCCAAGCCGGTTCATGTCGTGTTCACCATAGAGCAGGTGCGGCCGCACTTCGACGCCCTAATAGAGGAAGAGCCACCAACGCAGGAGGACATGTGTTGCAACCTCCGTCTCCTCAACGAGCACCTGCTCGCAGAAGGGCGAATCGCCGGCAAACAAGCGAATGACAACGCCATCACGGACATGTGGCCCTATGATCCTGGCTTCCTGAATGAGCAGTAGGTGTTGTATCAGACCATCCAAAGGGCCAGCAAGGCCCTCTCCGTCGTCCTTCGAGTTGTTGCGCTCACCATGGCGCTGCTGTCTCGCGTTGTCAACATGGTCAACATGAGGAATCAAGAGATGACTTTACTTGGAGAGGATGACAGTGGGGACCCACCAGGGCCATAGGCGCACGTACACAAGTGCCTCCTTATTATATACTACTAATTTTTTTGCTTCCTCCTGGTTTGCTGACATCACGATCCCACATCATTGTCAACCTATATAGTCAATAAACGAGAGAATTGCACAAGGAGTGGCCGACAGCTGGGACCCAGTAGCTCAAGAAGTATTTGTATTTTTGAGGTGTGAGCAGAGTTTTTCTTGAGCGATGTTTTTGTTGTTGTTCAGAGGAGAGCAGGGTATCAACTAGGCGGGTTGTGGCCCGTCTAGACCAGGCTATTACTTTATGTCGACCAAATATCCAGCCCAGATATTAATTTTTTTTCAAGCTGAAAACGGCTAGTCCAACTATACTTTTTTTGAGGAATACCCAGCCCGGGTCAACTTGTTATTCTCCGTCCCGCTAGGCTGCAAATCTTTCCTAGGAGGGATGCATTAGGCTTAACAAGAAAATGGGCTCTAAGAAATAAAAATGGGATGTAATTATCGAAACTGGGTTGTAACTATAAAAAAATGTACCAAATACGTAATTAGTTAAAAAAAATTATTATTGGATTTTGAAAATTTTAATTTCAATACTTGTTGCGCTCGCAATATTTCATTGGATTTTTATGTAATGCAAATTTATTTTGAAATTATATTTAATCTAACTAGAAATTTTGGAAGAAAAATATTTTGGATCCACCAAAATTTTGGAAATTTTATTGAATTCTGTTTTGGGCGATTGGTTGAAATTATTAATCGTTGTCCTAGCTAGAAAATGGGTTGTAATTAATAAACTATAAACGGGCTCTAGTAAATTTCATTAGAATTCAAAAATGGGCTGTACAATCTTACAAATGGAAAATAGGCTATATGTTCTCTGCCACACACTTGTGGGCCTACTAAGTTGACGCGTACGCAAGGCTTTGTCAACTCATACTCAACACATGGTTCTAGCAGTAGTGGCCATTGGATGTCCATCCAACGGATGTCGTGCTTCTTCTTCAATATCGTATATTCTTGCTACAGCCGCCCAAACCACCGCCTGCTACCGTCTGCCGTGGCCAGCTGTGCTGCCGCGCGGGACTCATCGGCCCATCCTACTCACATCGCCTCCAGGCCATTCCTCTCCTCACCAACACCTCCTGTTATTCTTTGACGATGGCAGCCTCACACCGCAGCCGAACCAGTGAACCCTCGTACTCCCCTCCGCGTGGGCATCCATTGTTGTATCTTCGCCGACTCCGGGTCGTTTCCTTCTAGGCCTCGCCATCGTCCACGCGTTGGTTCTCTCGGCACGGCGTGGTCAACTTTGTCAACAAACGACAACCATTGGAAGAGGCACGTACATGGAGTGGCTGACAGTAGGGACCCACATGGCCCATGGCCGCATGCGAGCAAGTCCCTCCTTATTATGCGAAAACAAATGATTTCTCCCCCTGATAGGTTTGAGCCACTAGTTACATTTTCGCACGTAGGGAAGTGTTTCCTCTATTACGCAGAAAAAAGTTATCTCTCCCTGACAACTGGGACCCACCAGCTTTATTACCATCCATTTCACGAAAATATAGATTGTTCCAAAGATGCTAAATTGTTTTCTTTTTATTCTAACTTGAAAAAGAATAAGTTAAAAAAACCATAAAACATCTTCGCACACAAGGAAGTGTCACCTTATTACGAGCAAAAAAATAATTCCCCTACTAGCTGGGACCCACCTGAGGGAGTCCTGGATTAAGGGGTCCTCGGACGGCCGGACTATTAACATGGGTTGGACTGTTGGGCCATGAAGATACAAGATATAAGACTTCCTCACGTGTCCGGACGGGACTCTCCTTGGCGTGGAAGGCAAACTTGGCATTCGGATATGTAGATTCCTTTCTCTGTAACTGACTTTGTATAATCCTAGTCCCCTCCGGTGCCTATATAAACCAGAGGGCTTAGTCCGTACAGGCAAGGACAATCATAATTATATAGGCTAGACTCCTAGGGTTTTAGCCATTACGATCTCGTGGTAGATCAACTCTTGTAATACTCATATTCATCAAGATCAATCAAGCAGGAAGTAGGGTATTACCTCCATAGAGAGGGCCCGAACCTGGGTAAACATCATGTCCCCCGCCTCCTGTTATCATCAGCCTTAGACGCACAGTTCGGGAGCCCCTACCCGAGATCCGCCGGTTTTTTCACACCCTAGCTAGTTCATGCATTAGAGTGTTGCATCATGTCTATTTTTCTCAACAGAAACTTGAAATGGGGATGACAGAACCCCCAGCCCCCTCTGAATCCAACTAGGGTTTACTAAAAAATATTTTCAATGAACCTGAAATGCCCTTCTAAAATTCCCGTCATTTTTGTCTTGGTTCAGAACCTCTGCCAAAAGAGATGCACAATTTTCTAGGTCATCCTAAGGTCTTTGAATTAAATCATAAGTATTTGAATTTGGGCATTTAAAATTTATAAAATATTTCAAATGCTCAAATATTCCCAAGCTAAAATGTTCCATGCTGGAATTATTCCAACTAAGGACCAGGTGCAGTTTGGTGATTTTTGGAATTTCTTAGGTATTTTTTAAAATGAAACAAACCTACAGAATAAATAAAAAAACAGGAAGAAGGGAAAGTCTTACCTGGCGCCTCCTAGCAGGCCCACCTGCCAGCCCAGCCCAGCCACCGCTCCAGCGAGCTGCTTGGCTTGGCCAGGCAGGTAGGCAGCTACTCGACGGCGAGCACAGCATGCGTGCCACGCAGCTGCCCGCCGCCTCGCCTCTCCCCTCGTCCAGCTGATGACGGGGAACGACCCCTCTCCCTCTCCCCGACCCCGCAGACACCAGCTCCTTCCCCCAGCTCCTCTCCCTCGCTCTCCCGTGCCATGGCCGACGCCACCGCCGCCGCACCCTCGCCGTAGTCGCGCTCTCCGTCAACCCCGCGCCTCGCCACCGTGTCCAGGAGCTCCGCCACCCTCCTCTCCTTCGAGCTAGCCGAGCCCCGAGCGCTCGCGTGTCCCGAAGCCACCGCACTGATCTCCACCGAACCGCCATCGCCGGAGATCCCCTTCATCGTCGCCGCCGTACCAGCTCGTCCCCGACCGCGTTGTCTGCTTCCTCAAGACCGCTGTGAGCCTGGCTACCTCCTCCCCCTTCCCTTTCTCGCTCTCGTGCACCATCGGGAGCACACGTAGCTCACCCGCACGCGCCGCCGTGGAGCTCATCGCCGACGTGTCTCCGGCTAACCACCGGCCACCCCACCATGTCTAACGCACTCACCGCGTCCCCAGGGGCCCAACGCACCTCACCACGTGCCTCGCCGTGCCCCGTAGCCTCAGATTCGTCTTCACCCGACTCCGGCGACCGCCAAAGTCATCGCCGGCGACATCTCCGGCCACCCCGAGCTCAACCACCACCACCAAGAGCTGCGGCTCGGTCCTAGCTACCTGTAGATACTCTCCGCCGCCCATTTGGTCGCCGGAGTGCACAAAACCACTCGCCGCCGCGTTCGGCCTCGCCGGCGGCTAGACGCCGGCGTGTTTGACCTTGACCTTGACTAGGTGGGTCCAGGTTGACTCCCCTGAGTCTATGACAAGTGCCCCCCTCTGTTAATTAACCCAGTTTAGATTTAACTAAATTTAGTTAGTTAATTAACTACTGACATGCGGGACCCACTGGTCAGTTTGACCTGGACCGACCTGTTGACCTGCTGAGGTCAGCATGACATCATACTGACGCAGTAATCAATTTCTGGAATTAAAATAAATCTAGAATGATTTATAAATTCCAGAAAGTACCCCAAACTTTAAAAATTCATAGTAAATCATCTGTAACTCCAAATGCAAAGTTTTATATATGAAAAATGATCAGAAAAATCCAATCTATCCATCTGTACTTGTTTCATGCATGTTTAAGCAAGCTAACCTGATGTTTAGAGCAGAACTAGATAAAGCACTTATAAGGGCCATGTATGAGTTTGAAACTTGAATCTTTGATTCAAAATGGTTCAAACCCATCTGGTTTTAGTTGCATTAGCACAACACACACATATTGCCATGTTTCATGCATGCATCATATTGTTGCATATTGTTTGGAGATGTTGTGCATCGGTGCTCTCTGCGGCAGGTCCTGCCCCTGAGGAGTATCGTGATTACCCCAACGAAGAACAATATCAGTGCATCGACCCATCAGGCAAGCAACCAACCATTTGATCATATCGATACAATCCCATGTTCTCGCTCCTGCTCTCTTTTACTGCATTAAAACAACGCGTTTCAAACTGCTGTGTGCTATGGTAGTTGAACCCATTTCCTATGCATGACCTGTCATTGCGATAGTAACTAGATGAAACCCACTAGCATGTGTAGGAGTTGTTTGAGCCATATGTATGTGTTGTTCCTACCTTGCTATGCCTGCTATGCTTAGAGTCGTGTCAGGTCTGGTTCATCTGGGTGATGGGCTAGAGTGAAATGATCATGCCGGTAATGAGAGTGATGTGGTGAACACGATTTGGTAAAGGTATTGATGAAAGGCCATGTAGGAGTACATGGTGGGTTGTTTCATTGAAGCCATCCTTAAGCACTGAGATCTGTATGTGTGATTTAAGAATCAGCTACTACCATGCATTGGGCCCGAAACCAATGGACCCTCTCGGCTTCTTATTCACCCTAGTCCTCTGTCCAGGAGTTGCAAGTAGTTTCTGGTGTTTGTAGCCTACTGGAGGCCGTGGACAGCGCTGACCGTAGGGGTGGGCTGTGATGCGGTAGGTACATGGCACGGTGTACCGGATACCCGTTAGGTATCTCGGGAACCCTGTACACATCGTTCGGGGCCGTATGTGGAAACCTCGGCCGGACTCCCTGTGGATGGAACCTGGATAGGCGATAAACCTGGACTAGAGACTTAGGTGTCTAGGTAGGTCGTGGCTAACACCCACGTTGGGCTTCCGCTTGAAGGTTGTCGAGTACATGTCGTGTAAACGGCGGTAAGTGGTGAGAGCGTGTATGAAGAAGTACACCCCTGCAGGGTTAACATTATCTATTCGAATAGCCGCGTCTGCGGTAAAGGACTACTTGGTTGCCTATACAGTTCATAGACAAGTAAATGGATACTACTAAAAATCTCAAGATAAGCATGAGTGCCGAGGATGGCTCTTCCGTAGGATGACGGAGGTGGATCCTCGGTGGTGTGTTGAGGTGGTGAGTAGTGGACTCGTGTGCGCAAAACCATTTCAAGTTGGTGTATCGTAGGATAGCTTAGCCAAGAGTCAAAGCTGGCTTGCTGCAATAACCCCACCAATCCCCCCTTGATAATGTGCATGTATGTAGGATCTGATGTAAGTCTTGCTGAGTACCTTTGTACTCATGTTGCTTTAATTTACATTTTTCAGAAGACGCTGCAACCCCTTCTGATGGGTTCTTCATAGACGTTGACATCGATGAGTAGACCGAGGCCCAGGTGGTGACCTGAGCTTGTGAAGGACCACGTAGTATAGCCAGGCTTCCCAAGCCTCTTTTATTTTACTAGTTGTCTGTACTCAGACAAGTTACTTCCGCTATTGGCTTGTATGTATGTATGACTTGAATGTGGGTCGTGTGACCCGTACTTGTGTGTATGCTATGTATGGCTCTCCGAGCCTTAAATAAAGTACTTCTGTTGTAGAGTCATGTTGTGATGCCTTGTTGTATTTGCACATATCGAGCATATTGTGTGTATGATTGAAATGCTTGGTATGTGTGGGATCTGACTATCTAGTTGTTTATTCTTAGTAGCCTCTCTTACCGGGAAATGTCTCCTAGTGTCTCCACTGAGCCTTGGTAGCTTGCTACTGCTCCGGAACACTTAGGCTGGCCGGCATGTGTCTCCACTGAGCCTTGGTAGCTAGAATCTCAGCCGAACTATATCCGGTTTGGATTGAAGGCTGATGACGGAGAATTCCATTTCCCACCCACCTCCCACTTCATAGCCACTGTCGAAGACCTAACCGACATGCTCGACTATGACTCTGAAGACATCAACGGTATGGATGACGATGCTATAGAGGAGCAGGCACAGAAACCACCGCTTACAGGGCGCTGGATAGCCACCTCCTCGTATGACGTATACATGGTGGATACACCCAAAGAGAACAACGGCGAAGACGAGAAGGATCCACTCGAGGATAAACCTCCTGAGATATAGCCAAAGCGTTGACGTCAGCGGCGCCGCTCTAAACCACACCATGGAAAAAGCAACAATACCGGCATAGGAGAAAATAATACTCCGGATGATGCCGAAGACAATGAAGATCCCGTTGAGCCAACCTCCGAACAGGACGAACGGGAAGATGGGCGAGTTAGCCCTAATGAACAGGCCATGAATGAAGACTCGGAGGACAGCAACTACCTTCCACTTTCCGAGGACGAGGTGAGCCTCGGCGACGAAGACTTTATCATGCCTGAGGAACCCATCAATCAGGAGCCCTTTAAGCGCCGGCTAATAGCCACTGCTAGGAACCTAAAAAATAAGCAGCAGCAGCTTCAAGCTGATCAAGATCTGATCAATGATAGATGGACTAATGTCCTCGCAGCTGAGGAATACGGCCTCGAGCACCCAACCAAAAGTTACCCGAAGCGCAAATTGTTACCCCAATTCGATGATTAGGCGCTGGAGCCCGATCTACTAGCGCATCATGCGACTGAACGACCACCACGCGGCCGGGACAAAGCGGCTACTCGAGCCGAACACCGGCCTATACTACATCGCTGTAAAAACAAAAATACAACAGCTCGGGGATACACATATGACCTGCGGCATGACCTGGAAAATAGAGCAGGTCAGACCAGATCGATCTACGGATCGCGGGGGCATGCCCTGATGCGCGATGATGGCCATCCGGCCGGACATGACAAACATAACCACGCACAGACCGAAGACCATAGACGAACTCCATCTGAGCTACGTCACGACTTGGCCCGATATAGAGGCGCTGCACAACCCCTTTGCTTCGCTGATGAAGTAATGAAACATGAATTCTCGGAAGGATTTAAACCCGTGAACATCAAGTCATATGTTGGGACAACAGACCCCGCGGTATGGATTGAGGACTTTCTTCTCCATATTCATATGGCCCGCGGTGATGATCTTCATGCCATCAAATACCTCTGGCTAAAACTCAAGGGACCAGCTCGGCACTGGTTGAACAGTTTGCCTGAGAACTCCATTGGAAACTGGGAAGACTTGGAAGATGCCTTCCTCGACAACTTCCAAGGTACATATGTCCGACCTCCAGATGCCGATGACTTAAGTCACATAGTTCAACAGCCCGGAGAATCAGCCAGGAAATTCTGGACTAGATTCTTAACTAAAAAGAACCAGATCATCGACTGTCTGGATGCCGAAGCCCTAGCAGCCTTTAAACATAGCATCCGTGACAAATAGCTCACTCGACACCTCGGCCAAGAAAAGCCGAATTCTATGGCAGCTCTCACGATGCTTATGACCCACTTTTGCACGGGCGAGGATAGCTGGCTAGCCCGTAGCAATAATAAAGCAAGTGAACCTAGCACTTCTGAAGCGAGAAACAGCAATGGCAATCCCCGACGCAACAAACACAAGCATCGAAGCAACGGTGACAACACCGAAGACACAACGGTCAACGCCGGATTCAGTGGCTCTAAGTCCAGTCAGCGGAAGAAGCCATATAAAAGAAACAATCTAGGTCCCGTCCAGCCGGACCCTGATCCTGAACTAATAACAAAGACGTCCTGGTCAAGAGGGATGTGACGACGCTGCCTTGAGGGCTCTCCCTTAGGGGCAGGCGGGGGATGAGATCTAAGCATAGGAACAGCAGGAGTAGCGACAAGGGAAGACCATGCAGCAGGATCGCTGCGAGGGTTCACCGTCAGAGGGTTAACGGTACCCTGCGAGGTCGTCGGTGGAACGGGGGTGGAAGAAACCGGAGCAGAAGTATAGATGATAGCGGGAAGAGGGTTCCTTCTACAAGCAGCTGCGAGAGCGGTGCGAGCACGTGAAAGCTCCTGAGCTAACTCGTAGTTCAGGAGATAACTAGCGGTGATGTAGCAAGAAAGGTGGCTAGTGGGACGGTCGCATGCTGGATTAATCAAAGGAAAACAGATACGCCCATTCTCGTGCAGAGATGGGTAGAAGAAGAGACCAGGGTGGGTATGCATGCGGACCTCATTGTAGCACAAGTCTACAAGAGCCTCGAGAGCAGCAAACTGAACCGCCTGGGATGGCGTAGAAGCAAGACCACCCTTAGTCGAACGAGTGTAAGCGCCGGAAGGTGAACTGTGGTGTAGAGTGACCTCAGCATAATACTCATACAATGCACCGGCCAGATGCTCGCGATACACCCGATAATCTAGATCAGCACCCTCTGGATAGAGTCATCACCACAAGTTCTGAAGCAGATGCGGCGATGTGTACGGAGCTGGCTCG
Organism: Triticum dicoccoides; assembly: GCF_002162155.2. Classification (NCBI taxonomy): domain Eukaryota; kingdom Viridiplantae; phylum Streptophyta; class Magnoliopsida; order Poales; family Poaceae; genus Triticum; species Triticum dicoccoides. Next base: position 414,958,436 of record NC_041387.1, read on the forward strand.
GGATGGTACAAGATCAGTACTAGTGCCATCTACACTCACAAATCATTCGGTTAGTAATAACAAATAAACATGCATTCAATGCAACAATCGGCACTCAAACAAAGCTATCTACCGTTTCAGTAACGCACTAACGGTCTAGTGTGTCCTACAATCAGTGCGGCTCTGATACCAAGCATTGTGGCACCCCGGCTCAGAGCAACCAGTTTACCTTGCATTGCCAGCCCAGAGATCAAATTTTCTAGCAACACACAACAACATGGTACAGAAACAACCGCTTTATTAATGCTAGCGGATTACATAGGTCTGATATTACATCGAGATTCGAGGCCAAGTGGCACACACGATGCTGCTGGACAATATGTACATTATTTAATGAACATGACGGGGCCTCGATCACACGAACTACGTGGCAGCGGAAGAATGACAAAATGGAACTTCATAGCACAGGGACACCGATGTGAACACGGCCTAGACACGAGATGCGCTCCGATGCAAACTGACTTGCCTGAAAACTGGCATAACAGGCCAGGTCAGTACATTGAATGTACTTGCAAGCTCACAACAAACATAAGCACGATGACAAACAATATCATGACATTTAACCAGGTTAATACAATGCAAAACTACTACCGAAGGAAAAAACGTTTCATGCAATGAGTCTCACGGACTCGCTTACCAGACGGTTACCTCGTAACCAAACGGTGACCATACCTGGGTCACACCTGAAACCAATCACTCATGAACACCTCAAGTGTTCATGCTTCGCCACGAACCAATGCATCACAGCACTCACTTAGTTTGCAAGATTTATTAGAAAAGTTGATCCATTGTGTGACTTACTTCCGAGTTATGCCCATAACCGAGGACGCGGCTATCGATAGATTAATTACACTCTGCAGAGGTAGCACACTTTACCCACACTATGGAACACCTGGCCTCGCATTCCCATTCGGGTGGACCAAAGCATCCCGACGAAAACCTCCCTTTGTCATGCACTCTCCCCAGCCACTCCGACCAACTCCCTCTCAGGGCTAGGTCTTCGGTGGTCCCGTGTCTACGAAAGACACCAACGGCCACCATCATGGCAAAACAGTCCCAAACATGGACAAGGTACCATAAAAACAAAAACAATCACACAAGGTTATGTCTGCCTACCGGGCTAGGGTATGCACGCACATAATCTTCCCTCGTGGGAGGCACTAGTGAGAGCCACGACAAAGGACCGAATGAAGACCTTCCCATAAGGTAAATGTGGTCGCATTGAATTAAGAACCCAATTCAGTGGCACCATGATGTGATCAACATCATATTCAAGTTGAACTTAATCAAGTTTAGCTTTGATAAAAACTTTTTATCATAAACATGATATACCCCAAAAAGGATCATGCAGTTATTCGTCATGCAAAGCAATCAACTCATATTCATGGATCAAACTTAACAATATATGCATCTTGCCATACTTAGAATCAAAACTTCTCTGGTTATAACTCATTTTTATAATCAAGCAATATTTTTATTAGTTCTTTATTTAAATGAAACTAGCACTAGTAAAAATAACTACCATTAATTTCCATAGCAATAAACATAGTGCAAAATATTACTCTACTTAGCCAAACAAGTTCATGCATTCAACCAGTAACTAAAACAAGCATATCAAGCATGGTAAAGTAACTAGAAATTAACCAAAGTTATTTATCAAATTTTGGATGCAAATAAGGACTCATATTCAAGTAGAAAATCATAGATATTGAAATAAAACCATCCAAATGCTGGTGTGGCTTGCCTTAGTGTAGAGGAGGATCACACCCCTCTTGGTTTGAGTCAAGACAAGCTTCTCCTTCTGAAAAAGAATTTAAACCACAAAAATAATTATCAAAGCACATTCTCAAAATTACCAGAAATTCTATGCAGCAAGGAAAAATCCACCTTCTGGTGTGCTACTAGAGCTTTCTGAAACAAAGACAATGCAAAAAGAATCAAATCATTTGGACTTATGGTTTAGAAATGGTGGCTGGTCAAAGTTCAGTCAAATTTCTGAATAGTATTTGAATTAAACAGACATCCTAGGGGGTGACATCGAAATCGTAAAACAGAAATTTGCCTCCACTCGTACTGCTTCGGGCGCGAGTGGTGAGACCATCATGTGGGTCCCATGCATCAGGAGAGAGAGGGGGGCTTGAGATCAGAGAGAGGCGGGGTTTTGCCGGAGCTCACGCCGGTGATGAGGGGGTTTGGGGCTAGGCTAGAGGGATAGGATTGAAGCGGGGCTCGAGGCGCACTTGTGTGTACTCGTGGCTTGGCGAGATGTGGACGGAGCTGCTCCCAGTTGAGCTCGCAAGCTATGGTGGCGGACGGGTTTCGGCGGAGAGGTTGAAGACGACGGCTAGAGGCGGCTCCGATGGCTCAGCGGTGTCCAGGCAGCACCAGCAGATCCCCAATGCCCCGCCCAAGCAGCTGCTTGAGCTCGAGAGGCACCAAAGTGCGGCGGCTGGACTGCGGGATCGCCGGAGTCCTCTGGTCGGGGCGACGGCCAGAGGCCTGCCCGACCGAGCTTCTACTCGTCTACATGTTCATGGAGGTGGTGTGGAGTGGTGCTTGTCTAGAAAGCAAGGAGGGGAGCGCTATATATAGCCGGAG
>NC_041387.1:414961513-415047824 GCF_002162155.2 Triticum dicoccoides
CTCTGTACACACGGCGAACGATGATGAGAAGCTCCAACACGAGGGGGCAAACGCCCAGCGTCAACGCAGGAGCTTGCCCACGCTCGCGGACGAGCACAGGAGGCGGTTGGGGAAGCAGACAAGTGCATGCGCACACTGTGGCATTTTGGCCGTGACGTGCCTGTGCTTGCTGTGGTGGCTCCGGCGTCGACGAGTGCCAGGGAGCGGTCAAGGGTGATGGGTCGGGGCTTGTGGCGCGGTGCGGCAGTCGGCGGTGAGCGCTGGAACGAGCATGCGCGAAACAGAGAGCAAGGCGCCAGCCAGAGCGCGTCGAGATGTTGCCAGGTGCCGTGTCCACGCACTGTCACCAAGTTGGCATGGTCGAAACGATGCCCAGGAGTGGCCAAACCTTGTCTACGCGCTCGATCGTGCAGTGTTTAGTCTAGGGGATTTGATGGTTCATGCTCAGGCCAACCAGACTTGACTCTACTAAGCTGACAAGTTTCTATCCAAAAACTTGGTCGCCAAGTTTGGCCACCTTCTAGAAGGCCATTAGGGATGATCTCCTGGGGTTTAGGGTTTCTTAGGAGGGTGTTTAAGCTCAAGAAAGATCAAGGCTAAAAGCTCAAGGAAAAATGTACTTGCTGTATAAAGTGCATTTCTGGTCCAGAAGTGAAAAGATTTTCGACAGCCAAAATATTACAAAAAGTGATGCAATAATTTTTGGATGGGAAGGTGTACCAAGGTGCTAAGAATATTGGGGAATTCGCTCAGATTTTTCTGAGCAAGAAAAACTGAGGTTGCTTTGGAGTACAAGTTTCTGAAGTGAGTTTCAGAGAGAGAAATGAATATTTTTCTTTTATGAAAAATATTCATTTGAGTATTTTGAGGATAGCTCAGTGGAATAAAGAAGATAGGTCACTTGGGTGAAAGTCAAGGATATGCCCAAGTGCCAAGTCCATTTGAAATGATTCAAACTCCAATTCAAATCAGGGCAAAAACCACGATAAAAACCAAGTTCGGAAAGAGAGAGAAGGCAAGTCCGGAAAGAGAGAGGAGGCAAAATCCAGGCTTGCACAAACCTCCCCCAATTAAGATGAATCTCATCCAGAGATTTGGTTGCTTGGGAAAACCATTTTGGGTATGCAGTCCTTCAAAATTCCTCTCTTTCCGAGGTCGCTTCCTCTTCGGTGTGGTGCTCCCACTAAACCTTGTAAAACCTTATTTCTTTGCTGCGGGTGACCCTTTCTGTCTGATCCAATATCCCGATTGGTTGTTCCTCATAAGTCAAATCCTTAGCCAATTCTATCTCTGCCATATCAGTCCTTTTCTTCGGTGGCGAGATACATCTTCTTAGCTGTGATATGTGAAACACGTTGTGTACTTCTGACAGTTCTGGTGGCAATTCCAACTGATATGCAACTGTTCTGACTCTGGCCACGATGGGGAATGGACCGATATATTTGGGTGCCAATTTTCGGCGGGTCTGGAACCTCTTGACTCATTTCATAGGGGTGACTCAGAGATATACATGTTCTCTGGGTTCGAAGCTGATCTGACGATGTTTGGCATCATAGTAGCTCTTCTGTCGAGATTTGGCCAATTGATGTCGGTCGCGGATTTCCTTGACTTGCTTCTCCGCTTCGAGCATTAAATCAGTCCCGAAAATGCGACTGTCTCTGGTTTGAGACCAGTTTAATGGAGTGCGGCATTTTCGGCCATATAGGGCTTCATAGGGTGACAAATTTAAGCTGGCCTAGAAACCATTGTTGTAGGAAAACTCGGGGTAGGGCAGACAGTCTTCCCACTTGGTTCCTTGGACCAATGTACATGCCCTGAGCATATCTTTGAGTATTTGATTTACTCGTTCAGTCTGTCCATCTGTCTGAGGATGATAGGCCGTGTTGTATTTCAAAGCGGTCCCCAAGGCTTGATGTAGTCGGGACCAAAATGCGGAGGTGAAGAGAGATCCCTTGTCGGACGTGATAGTCTTGGGTACTCCGTGCAGACTAGCGATTCTTGACACATACAGATGTGCGAGTTAATTTGCACAGTATGTGGTCTGGATAGGAAGAAAGTGTGCCACCTTTGTTAAGGTGTCCACTATGACCCATATTGAGTGGTTTCCTCGATGAGATCTTGGTAGTCCGGTGATGAAGACCATGCAGATATCATCCCATTTCCATTGGGATACTGGTAGAGGTTGGAGGAGTCCGGCGGGTTTTTGGTGTTCCGCCTTTACCTTATTGCATATGTCGCAATAGGCCACAAAGTATGATATGTCTTTCTTCATTCCATCCCACCAAAATAACTGACGAAGGTCCTCATACATTTTGGTACCACCGGGATGAATTGAGTATGGTGCTTCATGCGCTTCTGCCAATATCTTCTTCTTCAAACTTTCTTGGTTGGGTACGCAGAGTCTTCCTCAGAACCTTAGCGAACCTTGCTGATCCATAGAGAAGTCTGGTGCACGCCCTTGGTGCATCTTCTGAACACATATTACTAACCTCTCATTCTTCGCTTGAGCACTGCGGATTTCTTCTTCGAGAGTAGGGGCAACTTCCAATATATTGGCAAGACTGGCATCGGTGATTACCAAATTGAGCTGGATGATTTCTTCATAAAGCTCAGGAGGCAAGGAATCCATTAGCGCATTAAGGTTGGCTGGTTTGCGGCTCAGGGCGTCAGCCACCACATTGGCTTTGCCCGGGTGATAATTTATCACGAGGTCGTAGTCCTTAACCAATTCGATCCATCTTTGCTGTCGAAGGTTCAAATCGGGCTGAGTGAATATATACTTGAGACTCTTATGATCGATGAATATCTGGCACCTCTTTCCAATCAGATAGTGTCTCCAAATGTTCAAAGCATGCACCACCACGGCCAATTCCAAATCATGAGTAGGGTAGTTTCCTTCATGTTGCTACAGTTTTCGAGATGCATATGCCACCACTTTGCCATCTTGCATGATTACGCGCCCCAGTCCTCTTCTGGTTGCGTCACAGTAGACATCAAAACTGCGGTAGATGTCAGGAAGAGTCAATACTGGTGCTGATGTCAGCCTAATTTTTAACTCATTGAAACTCCGCTCGCATTCCTCAGTACATACAAAGTTCTTATCCTTCTTCAGAACCTCAGTCATAGGCTTGGCGATCTTTGAGAAGCCTCCGATAAAATGGCGATAATATCCGGCTAGTCCAAGGAAACTCTGGATTTTTTAGACTATCGTGGGTGCCGACCAATCAAGTACATCCTTCACCTTGCTTGGGTCCACTGAGATTCCTTCTGCCGAGAGGACATGCCCGAGGAATCCCACTTGTTGGAGCCAGAACTCGCATTTGCTGAATTTGGCATAAAGCTGATGGTCGTGAAGCCTTTGCAGAACTGCTCGAAGATGCTCCTTGTGTTCATCCTTGCTCTTGGAGTAAATGAGGATGTCATCAATGAATACCACCACAAATTTATCCAACAAGTCCATAAACACCTTGTTCATCATATGCATAAAAAATGCAGGAGCGTTGGTGAGGCCGAAGGACATAATGGTGTACTCATAAAGACCGTATCGATTGGCGAACGCGGTCTTAGGAATATCTTCCTTCTTTATCTTGAGTTGATGATATCCAGTCCTCAAATAAATTTTTGAGAATACTTTGGCCCCACTAAGTTGATCAAACAGATTGTCGATCCTCGGCAGTGGATACTTGTTTTTGATGGTGACGTCATTCAGCTGTCGGTAGTCTACACACATCCGTAGACTACCATCTTTTTTGTCCACGAAGATTGCTGGTGATCCCCATGGTGAAGAGCTTGGACGAATGTATCTTTTCTGCAGCATCTCATCCAGTTGTTTCTTCAATTCCACCAATTCCGAGGAAGGCATCCGAGAATATTTCTTATGTATCGGAGTGGTTCCAGGCACCAAGTGAATTGTGAACTCCAATTCTCGGTCTGCTTGCATGCCTGGTAATTCTTCAGGATAGACGTCTGGATACTCACTGACCACAGGAATTAAATTCATCTCTTCGGCCACTTCTGCGAAAACCATATCTTTCATGGGTATGCGCTTGCGGGCATAAAAACTTGTGATGCGACCTTCCATATTTTTCAGGATAACTTCTCTGGTCGCATAGCTGATGCAGACTTGATATTGAGGTAACCAATTCATGCCCAGAATGATGTCCAATCTATTGGAATCGATGATTATCAACGAGGTTGGAAACTTGACGCCCTTGATGTCAATTTCCAAATTTCGAAAGACGAGATTGCTTCTGAGTAGGGATCCCGGGGATTGTACCAGCATGTGCTTTCAAAAAATCGAGCAAGGAAAATTGTTTTGGGAAGAAAAACTCCGCGATATGAAAGAGTGTGAAGCCCCAGAGTCAAATAAAATTACGGCGGGTCTGTCATTAACAAGAAACATACCAATGACGACTACCGGGTCCTCTTGAGCTTCGTCTGCGGAGATGTGATGAATTTGCCCTTGAATCATATCTGGGGCGGAATGCGGCTCCATGTAGTTTACTTGCGGCTCGAAAGGAGCTACGTGCTTGCTATTCTTGGGACATTGTCTGGCGTAGTGTACGGTTTGACCACAGCTGAAGCATAAATTGTTGCGCTGACAGTCTTCACGCACCAGGCTGGTCACGACATTCTTGACTTGTGTAGTAGTCTTGTTGACATTCTGCTGCCAATTTGGTTTGTACTCCACCTAAGTCTGTTGCCAAGTACGAGACTTTTGCACTGGTTGCATATCCTTCTTTGGCTCGAATTTGCGCTTGTGGTCGTTAACAACTGGCTTGTGGTCGTGTAGGAGCTTGTGATCCCTTTCGGTGATGAGGGCCTTGTTTACCAGTGTCAGGAAGTCTGGGAAATCAAACATGCTGAGAGTGCACCTAAGATGCTGATTAAAGCCTCCAAGGAACCGATCGATCTTCCGCTCTTCTGTGGCCACATCATGGAGAGAATAGCGGGCCAAATGGTTGAACTTGTTCAGGTACTTGTTGACGGTCATGCTGCCTTGAGTGAGAGCGAGGAATTCACGCTGCTTGATTTTCATAACTCCGATGGGAATATGATACTTGTGGAATTGTTCCTTGAATTTTGCCCAAGTAATTTCCTCATCTGCAGGCCATATTGCCTTGGCATTATCCCACCATATCGCGACAGCTCCTTCGAGATAATGCATTGTGAAGGGAACCTTGTCTCCTTCTTCATTGCGAGCAATCTCCAGTTTCCTCTCCATAGTCCTTAGCCAGTCGTCGCGTCCAAAGGATCAGTAGCATGGCTGAAACTGGGAGGCTTGGTTCGCTGAAAATCTGACAGTTTGGAGTGATGGCCATTCTGGTTTCCATGCTACCCAACCATAACTTGTACACTCTTCAGGATTTCCAACAGGTCGTTGCTCCTTCTTTCTTCAAACATTCGCATGATCTGATCAATGGAAGGCGGATGTGGTGGTTGCGACCGAGGTGGCTGGTACGGCTCGGGGGAATGTCCCGCCTGTCTTGCGGAATGACGGACAGGGACATCCTCACAAGCTTGGCTGCTGCTGCCTCCACGCATCATCCTATTTTTCGTTTTCCCAATACATAGCAACCATGATGAGAAAATTCCAAAATGGGGGAAAAAGTCAATGACAAATCCCGGAAGAAAACAGAGAATGGAAACCAAGGCAAATAAAAAGTTCCAACATAATTATACATAGTCCCAACATGAAAGTAACATCACAGCGGGTCTACTACCCTCATACATGAAACTACGCACCATGACAATTGCGATTATAGCCATACATCATGCTCATGACTACAACGATACTCTAATGGTCTGCTGGGCTTGTCTCCTGAGCCGGACCCTAATCCTGAACTGATAACAAAGACCTCCGGGTCAAGAGGGACGCGACGATGCTGCTGCAGGCTCGTCTCTTGAGCCGGACCCTGATCCTGAACTGATAACAAAGACCTCCAAGTCAAGAGGGATGCGATGATGCTTCCCTTGAGGGCTCTCCCTCAGGGGCAGGCGGGAGATGAGATCTAAGCATAGGAGCAGTAGGAGTAGCGACAAGGGAAGACCATGCAGCAGGATCGCTGTGAGGGTTCACCGTCAGAGGGTTAATGGTACCCTGCGAGCTCATCGGTGGAACGGGGGTGGAAGAAACCGGAGCAGAAGTATAGATGACAGCGGGAAGAGGGTTCCTTATATGAGCAGCTGCAAGAGCGGTGCGAGCACGTGAAAGCTCCTGAGCTAACTCATAGTTCTGGAGATAACTAGCGGTGATGTAGCTAGAAAGGTGGCTAGTGGGACTGTATCACGCCGGATTAATCAAAGGAAAACGGTTACGCCCATTCTCGTGCAGAGATGGGTAGAAGAAGAGACCAGGGTGGGTATGCATGCGGACCTCATTGTAGCACAAGTCTACAAGAGCCTCGAGAGCAGCAAACTGAACCGCCTGGGATGGCGTAGAAGCAAGACCACCCTTAGTCGAACGAGTGTAAGCGCCGGAAGGTGAACTGTGGTGTAGAGTGACCTCAGCATAATACTCATACAATGCACCGGCCAGATGCTCGCGATACACCCGATACTCTGGATCAGCACCCTCTGGGTAGAGTCGTCACCACAGGTTGTGAATCAGATGCGGCGATGTGTACGGAGCTGGCTCAGGATGGTACAAGATCGGTACTAGTGCCATCTACACTCACAAATCATTCGGTTAGTAATAACAAATAAACATGCATGCAATGCAACAATCAGCACTCAAACGAAGCTATCTACTATTTCAATAACGCACTAATGGTCTAGCGTGTCCTACAATCAGCGCGGCTCTGATACCAAGTGTTGTGGCACCCCGGCTCAGAGCAACCGGTTTACCTTGCATTGCCAGCCCAGAGATCAAGTCGTCTGGCAACACACAACAACAAGGTATAGAAACAACCGCTTTATTAATGCCAGCGGATTACATAGGTATGATATTACATCGATATTCGAGGCCAAGCGGCACACACGGTGCTGCTGGACAGTATGTACATTATTTAATGAACATGACGGGGCCTCGATCACACGAACTACGCGGCAGTGGAAGAACGACGAAGTGGAACTCCATAGCACAGGGACAACGACATGAACACGACCTAGACACGAGATGCGCTCCGATGCAAACTGACTTGCCTGAAAACTGGCATAAACGCCAGGTCAGTACATTGAATGTACTTGCAAGCTCACAACAAACATAAGCACGATGACAAACAATATCATGACATTTAACCAGGTTAATACAATGCAAAACTACTACCGAAGGAAAAAAAATGTTTCATGCAATAAGTCTCACGGAATCTCTTACCAGACGGTTACCTCATAACCAAACGGTGACCATACCTGGGTCACACCTGAAACCAATCACTCAAGAACACCTCAAGTGTTCATGCTTCGCCACGAACCAATGCATCACAACACTCACTTAGTTTGCAAGATTTATTAGAAAAGTTGATCCATGGTGTGACTTACTTCTGAGTTATGCCCATAACTGAGGACGCGGCTATTGATAGATTAATTACACTCTGCAGAGGTAGCACACTTTACCCACACTACGGAACACCTGGCCTCGCATTCCCATTCGGGTGGACCAAAGCATCCCGACGAAACCCTCCCTTTGTCATGCACTCTCCCCAGCCACTCCGACCAACTCCCTCTCAGGGCTAGGTCTTCGGTGGTCCCGTGTCTACCAAAGACACCAACGGCCACCATCATGGCAAAACAGTCCCAAACGTGGACAAGGTACCATAAAAACAAAAACAATCACACAAGGTTATGTCTGCCTACCGGGCTAGGGTATGCACGCACATAATCTTCCCTCGTGGGAGGCACTAGTGAGAGCCACGACAAAGGACCGAATCAAGACCTTCCCATAAGGTAAATGTGGTCGCATTGAATTAAGAACCCAATTCAGTGGCACCATGATGTGATCAACATCATATTCAAGTTGAACTTAATCAAGTTTAGCTTTGATAAAAACTTTTTATCATAAACATGATATACCCCAAAAAGGATCATGCAACTATTTGTCATGCAAAGCAAACAACTCATATTCATGGATCAAACTTAACAATATATGCATCTTGCCATACTTAGAATCAAAACTTCTCTGGTTATAACTCATTTTTATAATCAAGCAATATTTTATTAGTTCTTTATTTAAATGAAACTAGCACTAGTAAAATAACTACCATTAATTTCCATAGCAATAAACATAGTGCAAAATATTACTCTACTTAGCCAAACAAGTTCATGCATTCAACCAGTAACTAAAACAAGCATATCAAGCATGGTAAAGTAACTAGAAATTAACCAAATTATTTATCAAATTTTAGATGCAAATAAGGACTCATATTCAAGTAGAAAATCATAGATATTGAAATAACACCATCCAAATGCTGGTGTGGCTTGCCTTAGTGTAGAGGAGGATCACACCCCTCTCGGTTTGCTTCAAGACAAGCTTCTCCTTCTGAAAAAGAATTTAAACCACAAAAATAATTATCGAAACACATTCTCAAAATCACGAGAAATTCTAGGCTGCAAGGAAAAACCCACCTTCTGGTATGGTGCTAGAGCTTTCTAAAACAAAGACAATGCAAAAAGTATCAAATCATTTGGACTTATGGTTTAGAAATGGTGGCTGGTCAAAGTTCAGTCAAATTTCTGCATAATATTTGAACTAAACAGAAATCCTGGGGGTGACATCGAAATCGTAAAACAGAAATACGCCTCCACCCATACCGCTTCGGGCGCGAGTGGTGAGACCGACAGGAGGGACCCGCGTTTCAGGAGAGAGAGGGGGGCTTGAGATCAGAGAGAGGCGGGGCTTCGCCGGAGCTCACGCCGGCGATGAGGGGGTTTGGGGCTAGGCTAGAGGGATAGGCTTAAAGCAGGGCTCGAGGCGCACCTCCCGTACCTGTGGCTTGGCGAGAGGTGGACGGAGCCGCTCGCAGTTGAGATAACAAGCTATGGTGGTGGACGGGTTTCGGCGGAGAGGTTGAAGACGACGGCTAGAGGCGGCTCCAAGGGATCAACGGTGTCCAGGCAGCACCAGCAGATCCCCAATGCCCCGCCCAAGCAGTTGCTTGAGTTTGAGAGGCACCAGAGCATGGCAGCTAGACTGCGGGGATCGTCGGAGTCCTCTGGTCGGGGAGACGGCCAGAGGCCTGCCCGACCAAGCTTCTGCTCGTCTACGTGTTCATGGAGGTGGTGTGGAGTGGTGCTTTGGCTAGAAAGTGAGGAGGGAAGCACTATATATAGCTGGAGCGAGGGGGGAACGTGTCACTGCCGGAGCTCTCTGGACACGCGGCAAATGGCGATGAGAAGCTCCAACGCGAGGGAGCAAACGCTCGGCATCAACGTAGGTACTTGCCCATGTTCGCGGACGAGCACAGGAGGTGGTTGGGGAAGCGGACAAGTGCACACGCGCATTGTGGCGTTTTGGCCGCGACGGGCCCATGCTTGTTGCAGCGGCTCCGGCGTCGGCGAGCGCCAGGTAGCGGTCAAGGGTGATGGGTCGGAGCTTGTGGCATGGTACGGCTGTCGGCAGCGAGTGCTGGAACGAGCATGCGCAAAATAGAGAGCAAGGCGCCAGCCAGAGCGCGTCGAGACGCTGCCAGGCGCCGTGTCCACGCGCGGTCACCAAGCTGGCATGGTCAAAACGACGCCCAGGAGCGGCCAAACCTTGTCTACGCGCTCGACCGTGCAGTGTTTAGTCTAGGGGAGTTGATGGTTCATGCCCAGGCCGACCAGACTTGACTCTACTAAGCTGACAAGTTTTTGTCCAGAAACTTGGTCACCAAGTTTGGCCACCTTCTAAAAGGCCATTAGGGCTGATCTCTTGGGGTGTAAGGTTTCTTAGGAGGTTGTTTAAGCTCAAGAAAGATCAAGGCTAAAAGCTCAAGGAAAAATGTACTTGATGTACAAAGTGCATTTCTGGTCCAGAAGTGAAAAGATTTTCTACAACAAAAATATTACAAAAATTGATGCAATATTTTTGCATGGGAAGGTGTGCCAATGTGCTAAGAATATTTGGGAATTATCTAAGATTTCTCTGAGCAAGAAAAATTGAGGTTGCTTTGGAGCATAAGTTTCTGAAGTGAGTTTCAAAGAGAGAAATGAATATTTTTCTTTTATGAAAAATATTCATTTGATTGTTTTGAGGATAGATGAGAGGAATAAAGAATATAGGTCACTTGGGTGAAAGTCAAGGATATGCCCAAGTGCCAAGTCCATTTGAAATGATTCAAACTCCAATTCAAATCAGGGCAAAAACCACGATAAAAACCAAGTCCGGAAAGAGAGAGAAGGCAAGTCCGGAAAGAGAGAGGAGGCAAAATCGAGGTTGTCACACACGCGGTGTCATAACAGTTAATGGAAACACAAAACGCTCCCTCCGTACCGAGGAGCATACCGCTGCCCTTGCAGCAGAAGTACAGAGTGGCCTTTTTAGGCAGAACATTAATTCGGCGGCCAAGCTCCTGGACACTATCAAGCGAGTCCGAACTACTCTGCAGCAGGACAATCCAGTTTGTCAAGAGCTTGACTAGTAATTCATCCTCCGTCCTAGTCCCGAACAAATGGCGGCGTTCGTACCGCGCATACATAACTACGCACTCAAAATACCATGGGCGTAGACGGAGGCACAACTAGGTCGTGGTCCACAATACGGCTCGACCTATCCTGGACCCACATACTTTCACTTTTTCTTTTTGTTTTTCGGGTTTCTTTTCCCAGGCCTTTCCTGATGACCTGATTGTCGGACCTATCAAGGGACGGATACACCAAGACGGCAAGAAGCTTTGACGTATAAGGGAATTTCCAGGTGGTCTCTTTAAAGGATCGTTATGCCAGTTTTAAAGATCCGCATGCAGCTCTCCCTTGGTCGTGGCATGTTAAATAGCCATGTTTGCTTATTGCACTACTTGTACAAATACGCTTTGACATGTTGATCAAATTACAATGGAAAATAGTTTGCAGCCCAATTTCTGCGGCATTAGCCTATTTCTTCATTTTTTCTTTTTTAATATTTTTATTAATTGCATCCGTACACTCTGGTACGTCTCAATTCGCAAGGGGCTTCATTATGCTCCATACTACAGCAACAAAGTCTGAGCACTTTTTACAGTACAGTTCGGCACCCCGAACTTATAGTATTATATGCATCAGCTCCGAATCATGTCTTTAGTCAATAGTTGGGTTGCCCGGCTCCTGTACTTGCTACCTTACATTCCGCTATATCGGCTAGGGTAGTAAAGGGAGAACTACTACGATTGTGTCCTGGTTCATCCGGGTGAGCACCTCAGTAGAGAAAGCCGAAAACTGACTGTCATGATGCGGCGTGAGCCGGTCAGCTGTTCGAGAGGTTTTCAAATCTTTTGCGATTTTTTCCACATTACGTGATGAATCGGTTTTATCCGATCAGGTGTTTACAGCATCCCAAGTTCAGACTTACGAATACTAGGGGCTGCGCCTAATTTATTTTGTCAAACTCCTATGGCTAAGTGAGGGTGATAAAGCCATATCGTCCGATCGCCTAGTTCGTTGCGCTAAACACCTCCTTTAAGGACCAAACTTTGGAGTAAAGAGTGTTTAGATTTATCCCGAACACCCCCATACTACCTACGTGGGGGTGGAAGCTGGCGACTGGCCAACTCTCAGATTTAACAATGCGGCCGCACATGAGGTAAAGTTTTAAATAACACGCATTATATTACATAACGATCTTGTTTCATAGTACAGGACAGGATAACATGAATGTATTCACTCAAAGATAGCATCCTTAGCACATTGCTCCGCCACAAGGCGGGACCCGTCCAGGACACTGTCAAAATACAGCTCCGGCGTGCGGTGCTCCTTGCCATCGGGCGGTCCCTCGGTCGCAACCTTCACGGTGTCCATCTTCACGCATTGCATCTTGACTCGGGCGAAGGCCATGCAAACGCCTTCGACGCAGAACGACCGCTTGATGGCATCTAGCCGACAGCAAGCATTGACCAGCCACTTCACGAGCCCGAAGTAGCTGCTGGGGATGGCTTCGGCAGGCCATAGCCGGATTATTAAGTCCTTCATGGATAGTTTGGCCACCTTGTGCAGTTCGACCAGCTGTTTTAGCTGATCGCTAAAGGGCACCGGATATTCTGGCGCAAGGTATTGCGACCAAAATAGCTTCTCGGTAGAGCTCCCCTCTTCAGCTCGGAAGAATTCTGTAGCGTATGAAATGTTGCGCGGCAGATCCGTAAACGTCCCTGGATAACTCAAAATCCAGGTCAGTAATAGGAACCTTTTCTTCACATATTTGCTCTACATAATAAAGGCCTTACCCGCCGCGATTTTTCTGGCCTCCTGGATTTCCTGGAGAGCGCCTTGGGCTTCAACCCAGGCATCGTGTGTGTTTTGGCGGGCCTTGTCAAGTTCGGACTCTTGATCAGCAAGGTTGCGCTCCAAGGACTCGCATTTCTTCACAGCGTCCTAGAGCTCCTGCTGGACCTCACTGACCCTGGCCTCGTGCTTTTCACGGGCGGCCTTTTCCTTGGCCACTTTCTCCTCGGCCTCGGCCAGCGTCTTCTTGAGGGCCTCCACCTCGGTCGCCGCTCCTAATAAATATCATGGCACTTTATTCAGCACAAATCAGTCATCCTTCCTGAAAATAGACAAAGTTATTGCATACCTTGACTGTCTTCCAGCTGTTTCTTCACACGGCCGAGCTCCTCCTCGGTCCGCCCCAGACTTTGCTTCAGTCCAGAGACCTCAGCAGTATGAGAGGTAGCAGCCACCAGCGATGCCTGCTTATTCACATAGACATTTTAGGTTAGTCTCCTACAAAAATTATTTGATCCTCTGTTCGCCTTTTCTTTCCGAACACCGGACAAAGTCTCAGGGGCCACTGTCTATACTGCGAGATTCTTTTTGCATAGTTGCGTTGCTTACCTCAAAGCCTGTTAGAAGGCTTGTGCAGGCTTCGGTCAGTCCACTCTTCGCGGACTGAATCCTCCCAATCACCACCCATAAGAGTACGGTGTTCCTCAACAATGGAAGTGCCTCGCAACGCTTCCAGCAAATTATCTGGTGCCTCTTGATGGACAGAGGTCACCGGTGAAATAGTCACACCTCCTTCTTTCAAAAAAGGAGGCTTGGCTGATTCTGGGGCCGTATGGGTTTCCGAAATTGTATTCAGCAGGGGGCCGAATTGGATATGGCCCCCGTCATCAGTATCCATGGAGGTTTGCTCCCCCATGTGTCCGGTAGTCAAGGCTTCACCCTACAGTGCCTTCCTAACGGCCTCCTGAGTCTCTCCCAAGCCTGGGATCCTTCGGGACAACACCCTTGGTGTCACCCACGTCCTTGGGAGAGGAGGCCGCTGGAAGGGTCCCGCTGTCCATCGCCTCCGGGTCCAGCGAATCCTCCGAAAATAAGGACCACTCAAGGTTGGACCGAGCCGTACTACAAATACACGATTCAACATATTAATACTATGAAGTAGTGAGGCCGGATACATGAATGTGTCTGAGTTTTTGAGTACTCACGATTTGGCCAGGGGCTTGTCCCTGGGGCGCCACTCCGAGTTGTTGTTGGTGGCCGCGGTGAAGCTGTCCGGAAGGGAAGCTTTCCCCTTCTTAGATGCCTCGGCCTCCAAACACGTGGAGGCCGGCCTCTTCTTTCTCCCCCCCCCCTCACGGGGGAATGTCTTTCTTCTTATTCCTCCTCTTCCTCGTCGTCTTCGGTGGCGGAGGAATGAGTCTCGGCATCTTCGGACGTCATGTCCGAAGCACCCTTACGACAGAGACCACTCCTGGTCCCCTTGGCCTTCTTCTCCGGCGCTTGGTAGGGCGCCGGAACTAGCATCTTCGTCAGAAGCGGGATTTCCGGGTCTTCGGGCAGCGGAGCCGGAAGTGAATCCGCTCCGCCTTCTTTTATCCAGCCCTAAAAAAACCAATAGGGAGGCTTAGACGTCTTCCTTGAGTATGCAAGTAAAGGGTACACCTTGAAAACATGAAAAAACTTACCGGACTAGCAGGGTTGGTTAAGTCGTGCCCGCGGTCCTCGGTCGTGGCCAGCCGCGCCTCGTTAGACTTGAAGAGCACCTTCCAGATGTCTTCATGTGTGGTGTCGAAGAACTGCAGCAAGGTTTGGTGCTTGGCCGGATTGAACTCCCATAAATGGCAAATCCTGCGTTGGCATGGTAGGATCCGGCGAATAAGCATCACCTGGATCACATTGACGGGCTTGATATTCTTGTTTATCATGTTCTGTATGCACGTCTGAAGCGATGTCAGCTCATCCAGCAAATACCAGTCCAGGCCCTTCTCTAGCCAGGAGGTGAGCCACATCGGGGCTCCGGACCGGAATGCGGGAGCCGCGGCCAAGGTGGTGCCACACAGCTCCGTGATATAAAACCACGATTTTTTCCATCCTTTGACAGTCTCCATGAAGGAGCCTTCGGGCCATGTGACATTGGGCATCTTGCTTACCATGGCGCCTTCGCACTCCACGTGTTGGCCAGTCACCACCTTCAGCTTCACATTGAAGGTCTTCAACCACAATCCGAAGTGGGGTGGGATGCAGAGGAAGGCCTCGCATATGACAATGAATGTCATGATGTTGAGGATGGAGTTGGGGGTCAGATCGTGGAAATCCAGCCCGTAGTAGAACATGAGTTTGCAGACGAATGGGTGGAGAGGAAATCCCAGCCCGTGGACGAAGTGGGAGATGAACACCACCCTCTCATGGGGCTCCGGAGTGGGGATGATCTGCCCCTCGGCCGGGAGCCGGTGGGCGACTTCCTTGGCCAAATACCCCGCCTCCCGAAGCTTCGTAATGCCCTTCTCCTTGACGGAGAAGGCCAGTCACTTGCCCTGCGCTCCAGATCTGGACATGGTGGGAGTGCTTTCTTGGGACAGAACAGATGAGAACTTGGGCGCTGGAGCTCGAGAATGGGGGAGGCTAAGAGAGAGAGAAGGCATGGGTGAAAGGGGTGAATCCTTATCTCTTTATAAAGGCAGTGAATATCAAGCGCCTCCCAACTCTCCTTAAAACTCGCTTATTCCCCAAGAGCCATGGAGATGGCACGGTTGGATTACCCATGCCCATATTGATGAGAATCCCGCAATAAGGGGACACAATCTCTGCTTTAACAAGACGTGCCAATGAAACTGCATCTCGAGATATGGAGCACATGCTAAAAAATGGTTCGAATAATGGTCGGGCGACGATGTGATGTCACGCTACAAAAAGTTGTCAGCGGATTGGACTCGTGAAATATTACTCTCTACGGTTGTGTGTGGGATTTGTTTTGCAGAACTGGACACATTTTCTGTGTTTGAAAGATGCTTTGGAGTATTCGGAGGAGGAACCCGCCATGGAATGTCGAAGACAATATGCACGTCGGACACCTCATCATTGAAGCCTAGTTTAGGGGCTACTGAGGGAGTCCTGGATTAAGGGGTCCTCGGATGGCCGTACTATTAACATGGGCCGAACTGTTGGGCCATGAAGATACAAGACAAAAGACTTCCTCCCGTGTCCGGATGGGACTCTCCTTGGCGTGGAAGGAAAGCTTGGCGTTCAGATATGTAGATTCCTTTCTCTGTAACCGACTTTGTATAACCCTAGTCCCCTCCGGTGTCTATATAAACCGGAGGGCTTAGTCCGTAGAGGCAAGGACAATCATAATCATATAGGCTAGACTCCTAGGGTTTTAGCCATTACGATCTCGTGGTAGATCAACTCTTGTAATACTCATATTCATCAAGATCAATCAAGCAGGAAGTAGGGTATTACCTCCATAGAGAGGGCCCGAACCTGGGTAAACATCATGTCCCCCGCCTCCTGTTACCATCAGCCTTAGGCGCACAGTTTGGGACCCACTACCCTAGATCGGCCGGTTTTGACACCGACACCACCAGATTTGGAGGCTAACTTGTGGGCCAACTAAGTTGACGCATACGGGCTTTGTCAACTTAGTCAAAACGATTCTAGCTGCACAAAAATTTGGATGTTAAATCAACAACGGTGCTGCGTCTTCAACCTCTGGTCTTCTTCCTCTAGCCGTCCAAACCAGGCATGTCATATCGCCTGCTCCAGCCTCTCGTAGCCAGATGTGCTGTCATGCAGGCCTCACGGACCGACCATACTACGACTGGCCAGGCCTTCCCTCTACTCACCCACACCCCCTGTTATTCTCCGGTGACGGCAGCCTTACGGCACAGCCGAAACAGTGAACCCTCGTACTCCCCTCCGCATGGGCATCCACCCGCCTCGTCTTCTATGGCTGCTCATCATTCCCTTCCTAGGCCTCGCTGTCGTCCACCACCTTGATGCTCTCGGCGCCTCATGGTCAACGAGGTCAACGAACGACAGCCATCGGAAGTGGACTTTAGGCTGTGAGGCTGACAGCTGGACCCACTAGCTACATCTTCGAACACAAGGAAGTGCCTCCTTATTACTCGCAAAATAAAAATGAATCCTCCCCCTGACAGCCGGGACCCACCAGCTATATCTTCGCACGCAAGGAAGTGCATCCTATCCTCCCTGACAGCTGGGACCCACCCGGTCGAAGCCTATGTAGCATTGTCGCGAACGTGTATGTACTTACTGGTCGATCTGTCTCTCTACAATGATGAACCGTGGCCGAGCAAGTAGCAGCACATGTAGTAATAGAGCCCCCAACGCAGCAGTTCAGGCAGTCCCTTCTAAACTGTGTAGACGTACGTACAACCACATGCCAAAAAATAAGGCCACATATGTTCATACGGGCGGGGTCTCGAATGCCTACTCGCGCATACGTACGGCCAGGGCTCGTGTACATGAAGAGGCTACAGACGGCAACAATGGCGCCCTGTTCATTGGGCAGCCAATGGGCTGGGTCGGAACGGAGAAATAGTGTCTGTTCATCAGGAGGCAACAGACTGGGTCGGAATGCGTCATGTTCAATGGGAGCCAACAGGCTTGGACGGAACAGCCGAAACAGGGTCTAGCATACCGTAGTACGGAGGAACGGCCTTCTGTTTGACCGTCTACGGTCGAAATGACATCCTGTTCATCTGGAGGGGTGTGGCGTACCACAAAACGGAGGAAACGGACTTGTGTTGGAGCGGCGGTCGAAACGGGGTTCCTATTCATCGGGAGGGGTGTGGCGTACCACAAAACCAAGGAAACCGACTTGTGTTGGACTGCTATGGTCGAACCGGGGGTCCTGTTCATCGAAGAGGTGTGGCGTACCGCAAAAGGGGACCTCACGGGCTACTGTTCACCCACAGTCAACTTCTTCAGCCTCCACCTGCACTGTTCATCCACCGTGTCTTCCTCCTGCCTCCACCAGCTACTGTTCATCCAGCCCTCCACCGGCTACTATTCAACCGGCCCTCCACGGGATCTTGTTCATCCACCCCCAACCATCTCGGTTATGGTGGCCTCCTCTTGGGGTCCTGTTCATCCATCGGAAACGTCCTACAACTACGACCACGAGGCCTTGTTCATCCAACCCACACCAGGAACTGTTCATCCAACCCCAACCACGTACTTCTCGACTCATTCAACCAACCCCCACATTCACTATTCATCAAGAGGCACCAGACTCGATCCACTTTAGTAAGCAGCAACAGCAGCGATCGATCGCTCGGGTTCTGTTAGTAGCAGTATCGAAGGAATTGCTCAGGTTCAGTTAACAGCTAAGGGATCGATCGCTCGGGTTCTGTTAGCAGCAGTAGCGAAGGAATTGCTGGGGTTCAGTTAACAGCCAAGGGATCGATCGCTTGGGTTCGGTAACATAGATAGTGCAATCACTCGGGTTCAGTAAGCGAGAGCCTCTCTCGGTTCAGTTGGAGCCCAACGCCTTGCACACACGCGCGTACGTACACGAGAGAAACGCGCATTGCACGGCCCCGGCCACCCATCATAACCGGGAAAACCCTGAAATCCTCACCCTCGCTTCTACCATGATGTTTTCCGTCATGGACGGCCCAAAGAATGTCATGCAGGTGCGTCTCCAGTCCGCCTAGGATGAAAAGCCCATTTTCTGTCTAGATTTTTTGTCACAGAAGTAGGAGCCTACCACATCTATGATGATACCGAGTATTGTCACAATTATCATCATAGAAGTGTCATAAGCATGACAGAATTTTTTTTTGTTCGAGCCAAAATGTCATGGATGTGTCTTTTTTTGTAGTTTCTCCAAGTGGATTAGCAGAGGCCTCACAAACTGGTGCCCCCATGGGAAGGGCCATTCACCATATCGAAGGTCCTGCATAATGGGGCCTATAGGCTCTACAAATTCAACAAAGAGATAGAAGAGCCCAGAGCTTGGAACGCGAACCTGCTCCACAAGTTTTACACTTAGAATAAATATTCTTCATTGTAATAGTTTTCCAAATGAACTTAGATGAATAAAAGTCTTACTTTTCCTGTATATCATCTAGTTTGGCCTAGAGCCACATTTTCACTCAGGTGACTAACTGCATTCGGAAACTAACACACTCTCAGTGGGTGAAGGGGCTTAGCTACCAACCAGTTTTCGCCTAAGTTCTAAAAAAATCCGTGTGGGGATATGTTCCACACTCAGGGGCTTAGCTGTGTACCAGTTTCGCCTAAGTTCTAAAACAATCCGAGTGGGGATATGTTCCACACTCGGGGTCTTAGCTGCGTTCCTGTTTCGCCTAAGTTCAAAAACAATCCGAGTGAGGACACTCCACACTTGGGGCGTGGTTGCAATCCAGTTTTGCCTAAGTTCAAAAACAATCCGAGTGAGGACACGCTCCACACTCGGGGGGCTTAGCTACGAACCAGCTTTGCCTAAGTACAAAAACATTCCGAGTGAGGACACGGTCCACACTCGGGGGCTTAGCCCAAGTACAAAGACATTCCGAGTGAGGACGCAGTCCACAATCGGGGGCTTAGCCATGAACCAGCTAAAAACACATTCCGAGTGAGCACACGATCTACACTCGGGGCTTAGCTACGAACCAGCTTTCGCCGAAGTCAAACAAAAAGCAGAAACATGTAAGAACTTAAAGTTCTCAAATCGAATGTTTTGATCCGTTTGAATGTTCCAAGCAAAAGCAAAAGTAAAACAATCTCAG
This sequence comes from Triticum dicoccoides, assembly GCF_002162155.2. Lineage (NCBI taxonomy): Eukaryota > Viridiplantae > Streptophyta > Magnoliopsida > Poales > Poaceae > Triticum > Triticum dicoccoides. The sequence goes on from NC_041387.1 coordinate 414,980,596, forward strand.
GACTCGTTAGAGTATGTGGTTACATCAACCACCTGGCAACCCGTGGAAAATTTAAATCGATCAAGTTTTTCAGGCACGTCAGGCTGAGGGCTGGCTGGCTCAATGAAGGTCTCCAGGTTGGTTCCATCGGTAATGCGTGTGGTGGCTTCGGCGAATGTCACCATGAAGTCCTCGAATTTGAGCCTCTTATTGTTGGCCACTCATAGGTTCTTCAGCTTCTCCTCATCCATGTCCTTGCAATGGATGCATTCGAGTGACAAGGCCACGTCAACACTTCTCCGAGCTACAGACTTCTTTCATGCTTGCACCCAAGCAGGAATCTCGTTCAGCAGCGTCATGATCGACTCCAAGTCCATCTGAGTCTTCTCACCAGGCTGCAGCTCCTTGTCGATTCATCCTATGGCACCCTCACCCAGATGATGTAGCCCAAGGTGTTCTCCAGACGATCCTCTACTCGCAGGATAATGAGAGCTGCTTTGTCATTGAAATTGATCTCAAAGGGTCCAGATTCCTCTCGATCCTCTCCGTCTCCAGGTCCTAGTTCTAGCAGTGCTCTATTCAAAGGAAGAATTTTGCAAATGAATGATTGGAGAAAAAATCGACAACAATTGGACTTTACTCGAACAAGAAAAGACTTACCAGCAAGCTTCCCGTTCATCTCAGTGCAGAAGTCGTCAATGTACTGCTCTAGAGCATTTTTCTTCTCAAGGAGATGTGCGACCTTCTCCTCCAAGGTCTTCTTCTCCTGATCAAAGGTGTTGGCCTGATCTTTGCACTTATTCTCCCATTTGGAAGACTTGCCCTTTATGGCAACAACAACAGCCTTGAGGTTTTTGATTTCTTTCTCCAACTTGCCGACTGACGCCGGTTTCTCGTCGGCAAGCTTGGTCTTGGTCTTGGCTTCCTTGTGGGCCACCGCCAGCTCCTTGTCCTTGTTATCCATGGCCTACTTCTTGGTTTATAATGAAATAGAAGTCCTAAGCCTCTTTATGAGTTGGGTGTTCTTGCTATGAACATCTGCCAGAGCGGAATGACTCGGATCAAAGGGGAAAATGACATGCAACAACGAGCCGGCGGAAATGTCTTACCTCCCAAGGTCTTCTTCTCCTTTTCCAGTCGAGCACTCTTGTGATTCTATGCATCCAAGTCCACCCGAAGGGATATCACCTCCTTCTCCAGGGTAGCATAGTGGGATCGATCCTAGCTCGCATTCCCTCTGCACCATACAGAAGACAGTCAGTCAAAAAACATGGAGATAAACCCAAAACACTGATCTACTATCACTCAGCTGACAACCGAGTCGGTGATGAAGAAGATCGAGGATGACAAAGTCCTCATCTACTATCACTCAGCTAACCACCGAGTCGGTGATGAAGAAGATCGAGGACAACAAAGTCCGATCTACTGTCACTCGGCTGACCATCGAGTCGGCGATGAAGAAGATCGAGGACAACAAAGCCCTGTTCTATTGTCACTCGGCTGACCACCGAGTCGGTGATGAAGAAGATCGAGGACAACAACACCCAGATCTCCTTTCATTCGGCTAGCCTCCGAGTCATCTATGAAAAAGATCCTATCTATCGTCTCATCAGAATTCCACCTTGGTCAGCCGAGTATGGACGAGCACTCCGAATGCCACATGACAGCTCTAAAGACTACCACCGATTGCCTGCAATTGGTGGCAGTCTCAGGGACTACACTCAGTGGGTGCACTCAGCATGCCCCCACTAGAAAGTGACTCGTGTTGAGGAGATGAGCTAAAAAAGAGAAGGCGATTAGCCCCAGGGCAAAGAGGCCACGGTTCTAAGACTACCACTGACTGCCTCCAGTCAGTAGTAGCCTCGGGGACTACACCCAGTGGGTGCACTCAGCGTGCCCCCACTGGGTCACAAACACTCGAAAACGTTATGGATGAACCCGAGTGAAAGTGACCACACCAAAAACAATAAGTTCTAAGACTCCTGCTGACTACTTCTAGCCAGCAGGAGCCTTGAGGACTACTCCCTGTGGGTGCACTCAGCATGCCCCCACTAGAACTAAAACACCCAGTGGGTGTGCCCTATGCAAACCCACTAACAAAAATCCTACCACGGAGAAGAAAATAAAAAGGAAGAAACTTCGACTCAAAATCTTACTCATAATGGTATTTACTCTGATGTTGGTCTGCAGGGCCTCGCTGGCGTCATAGGCATCATTCAGACAGCTACACATCAGTGCCACCTGGATTAGGGCCTCCTTGATTGCCCCCACTTGGTCTTCTGGGATATGGTATAGGAGGGAAGCGGTGTCAGAGGCTGACGGAGGTGCTGGTGTGGGCCTCGGAGCCGGGATCACTACAGTCATAGGCGCTGAACTGCTCTGGGCTAGAGGACTCAACACGGTGGCTTGCATAGCAGTCTTAGCAGACGAAGCACGTTCCACCTAGCGAGGGGGAGCCTCCTGCATGGCCACGTTGGCGCCAGAGACCTTTCCCTTGGCAACCTCTGGGTTAGGCGGGTCGGCCCTTTCATTGTCGCCCAGCTGGATGACCTCGGGCGGAGCTGCATGAGCATATGAGTTGGAGAAATTACCGAAGGTCAATCAGATAAGATCTGGACATCATAACCAGTCGGCGCGAGAATACCTTTGGAAGTGGCAGCATCCGCTGCGTCAACATCTCCCTGGTCCTGCCTATGAGCATGTGGGTCCGCTGACATCGTCGAGGTCTCGTTGCTGCAAAGTTCAACAACACTCAGTTGGATGGGATATCGTTTAGCCGAGTCGAGACAACAATAAATGAAGAATTGGCAAGGGAACTTACGATGAAGCGACCAGCACTGTCACCTTGATCCGAGGCGCCACAGTCTTCCGAGGCTTGGAGGCGATCTGCTTGGGCTGCTTCTCCGCGGAGCTCTTCACTTCTGTACGCGCACGCTTTGAGCTGCGGGTCGTCCACCCCAAAGCAGTCGCCTGCTGGGCTCCTCCCGCTTTGTCACTCGGATCGTGCAGCGCCTTGGAGCGGGGTTCCTTCAGGGCCTCGTACGACGGAGAGGACTCGGCTTCTTCGTCGTCCACAGAGCTCTCGTCGTCGTCGTCAATCCCCTCTGAGTAATGGTGTACGGTGTCACTCGTCACATCCTAGGGCGATCGGTCAACTGCCAGGATAATGGACATCATACTCTGGAAGTCCTGGGAAAGCAGACATACCACAACACCAGAATCAGATACACAGGAAACAACATATTGGCATGCCGACTGAGCAGAAGATGCTTACCTCGACTGGTGGCAGATCTTTGCAGTAGGCAGGCACCAACCAACCTCCCCGCGGGTTGTCTCCGGTGTCGGTGATGGCCTTGATCTTGGCCCCCACATCCTTCTCAGCGAGCTCCCCCGGATGAACCTGAGTGAGATCATTCGGCCCCTTGATACGTCCATTTTGCATCATGTTTTCCTACTGTTATTTATAATGTTTTTATGTATAATAATTATTTATGGAGTAATTCTAATGTCTTTTTTCTCATAATATGCAAGGTTTACACAAAGAGAAAGAATGCCAGCAGCTAGAATTCTGGACCTAAAAAAGCTACGTCAGAGTTACCTATTCTACACCTCTCCAAATGAGCTGAAAATTTACGGAGAATTGTTTTGGAATAAAAAAATGGAGCAAATAACTACCAAGGGGGCCCACCAGGTAGACACAACCCACCTGGGCGGGCCAGGACCCCCAGGCGCGCCCTGGTGGGATGAGCTCGGCATGGCCCACCTCCGTTTCCCATCTTCTTGTATATAGGTCACTTTGACCTAGAAAAAAATAGAGAGAGGACTTTCATGACAAAGCACCGTCGTCTCAAGGCGGAACTTGCGCATGAGCACTTTTGCCTTCCGACGGAGCAATTCCGCTAAGGGAACTTCCCTCCCGGAGGGGGAAATCGAAGCCTTCGTCATCACCAACAACCCTCTCATCTTGTGGAGGGCAATATCCATCAACATCTTCAACAGCACCATCTCCTCTCAAAACCTAGTTCATCTCTTGTGTTCAATCTTTGTACCGGAACCTCAGATTTGTACATGTGGGTGACTAGTAGTGTTGATTGCATCTTATAGTTGATCACTATATGGTTTATCTGGTGGAAGATTATATGTTGAAATCCATTGTGCTATTTAATACCCCTCTGATCTTGAGCATCATTATTATTTGTAAGTATTTACTTTTGTTCTTGAGGTCACAGAGCATTCATGTTGCAAGTAATCATGTGAACTTGATATGTGTTTGATATTTTGATGATATGTATGTTGTGATTCCCTTAGTGGTGTCATGTGAACGTCAACTACATGGTACTTCACCATATTTGGGCCTAAGGGAATGCATTGTGGAGTAGTTATTAGATGATGGGTTGCTAGAGTGACAGAAGCTTAAACCCTACTTTATGCGCTACTTCGTAAGGGACCGATTTGGATCCAAAAGTTTAATGCCATGGTTAGATTTTATCTTAATACTTTTCTTGTAGTTGTGGATGCTTGCGAGGGGGTTAATCATAAGTAGGAGGTTTGTTCAAGTAAGAATAGCACCTAAGCACCAGTCCACCCACATATCAAATTATCAAAGTAGCGAACACGAATCAAACCAACATGATGAAAGTGATATGGTGAAATTCCCGTGTACCTTCAAGAACGCTTTGCTTATTATAAGAGACTATTTTGTCCTGTAATTTGCCACAAAAGGATTGGGCTACCTTGCTGCAATTCATTTACCATTACCGTTACTTGTCCGTTGCAAATTATTTTACTATCTAACTACCTGTTACCGACAATTTTAGTACTTGCAGAAATTACCTTGCTGAAAACCACTTGTCATTTCCTTCTGCTCCTTGTTGGTTTCGACACTCTTACTCATTGAAAGCACTATGATGGATCCTCTATACTTGTGGGTCATCAAGACTCTTTTCTGGTGCCATTGCCGAGGAGTGAAGCGCTCTTCGTAAGTGGAAATCGGTAAGGAAAAATTTATATAGTGTGCTGAAATTTATTGTCACTTGTTACTATGGGAAACCATCCTTTGAGGGGTTTGTTCGGGGTATCTTTACCTCTACAAGAAGCACAATTAGTTTCCCATCAACCTACTTCACCTACTGAAAATATTGGGTATGGAATTCCTTTGGGTGTGATAGAACAACTGCTAGCTAATCCTTTTGTAGGAGATGGAACCAAACATCCTGATATGCACTTGATATATGTGGATGAAATTTGTGGATTATTTAAGCTTGTAGGTTTGCCTGGAGATGAAGCTAAGAACAAGGTTTTCCCTTTATCTTTGAAGGTAAAATCATTGATATGGTATAGGCTATGCAATGATATTAGATCTTGGAACTGGAATCTTGGAATTTCATCAGAATCATTGATATGGTATAGGCTATGTGATGATATTGGATCATGGAACTACAACTGATTGAAATTAAAATTTCATCAGAAGTTTTATCCTATGCATCTGGTTCATCGTGATCCAAATTATATATATAATTTTTGGCCTCGTGAAGGAGAAAGTATCGCTCAAGCTTGGGGAAGGCTTAAGTCAATGTTATATTCATGCCCCAATCATGAGCTCTCAGGAGAGATTATTATTCAGAATTTTTATGCTTAGCTTTCTCGTAATGATTAATCCATTCTCGATACTTCTTGTACTGGTTCTTTTATGAAGAAGACTATTGAATTCAAATGGGATTTATTGGAAAGAATTAAATGCAACTCTGAAGATTGGGAACTCGACAAAGGTAAAGAGTCAGGTATTAAGCTTAAGTTTGATTGTGTTAAATGTTTTATGGATACCGATGCTTTTCAAAAGTTTAGCACTAAATATGGACTTGACTCTAAGATAGTAGCCTCCTTTTGTGAATCATTTGCTACTCATGTTGATCTCCCTAAGGAGAAGTGTCTTAAATATCACCCACCTATTAGAGAAAAAATTAAAGAACCAGCCATAGTTAAAGATGAAACTATTATTTATAATGTTGATCTAGGTATGCCAACTGCTTATATTGAAAAGCCACCTTTCCCTATTAGGATAAAGGAGCATACTAAGGTATCAACTATGGTTCGCAAAAGTAATATTGAAACACCTAAACCTTCTGAATAAATAAAAGTGGAACCTAGTGTTGCTATGGTAAAAGATCTCTTGGTCGATAATATTGATGGGAAAGTTATTTACTTCATTGGTGAAGCTGCTAGAATTGCAAAACCTGATGGAAAAGATGAACATAGACCCGTAGTTGGCATGTCTGTTGTCTCGGTTAAAATTGGAGATCATTGCTATCATGGTTTACGTGACTTGGGTGCTAGTGTGACTGCTATTCCTTTTACTCTTTACCAAGAAATTTTGAATGATATAGCACCCGCTGAAATAGAAGACATAGATGTTACTATTAAACTTGCTAATAGAGATACCATCACACCACTTGGGATTGTTAGAGATGTTGAAGTCTTGTACGGAAAAATAAAATACCCTACTGATTTTCTGGTTCTCAGTTCCCCACAAGATGACTTTTTCCCATTATCTTTGGTAGACCTTTCTTGAACACCGCCAATACTAAAATAGACTGTGAGAAACAAACTGTCGGTGTTAGCTTTGGTGATGAGTCTCATGAGTTTAATTTCTCCAAGTTTAGTAGAAAACCGTGTAATGAATAATTACCTAGTAAGGATGAAATAATTGGTCTTGCTTCTATTGTCATGCCTCCTACTGATCCACTAGAACAATTTTTGCTAGACCATGAAAATGATATGCACTTGCGTGAAAGAAATGAAATAGATAAATTCTTCTTTGAACGACAACCTATCCTAAAACACAATTTGCTTCTTGAAACTCTAGGCGATCCTCCTACACCTAAAGGTGATCCTGTGTTTGAATTAAAACAATTTCCGGACACTTTGAAATATGCTTATCGTGATGAGAAAAAGATATATCCTGTTATTATTAGTGCTAACCTTTCAGAATATGAAGAAGAAAGATTATAGAAAGTTCTGAAGAAGCTCCATGCTACTATTGGATATACTCTTGATGATCTTAAGGGAATTAGTCACACTCTCTATCAACACAAGATTGATACAGAACCTGATGCTAAACCCATTGTTTATCACCAACAACGACTGAATCCTTAAATGATAGAAGTGGTAAGAACTGAAATATTAAGCTTCTGGAAGCAGGTATAATCTATCCCATAGCTGATAGTAGATGGGTAAGTCCCGTTCATTGTGTCCCTAAGAAGGGAGGTATTACTGTTGTTCCTAATGATAAAAATGAACTTATCCCACAAAGAATTGTTACTGGCTATAGAATGGTAATTGATTTTAGAAAATTAAATAATGCAACTAGAAAAGATCAGTGCCCTTTGCCTTTTATTGATCAAATGTTGGAAAGATTATCTAATAACAAACACTTTTGCTTTCTTGATGGATATTCTGGTTTCTCTCAAATACCTGTTTCACAACCTGATCAAGCGAAAACCACCTTTACTTGTCGTTTTGGAACTTATGCTTATAGAGGTATGCCTTTTGGTTTATGCAATGCACCTACTACCTTTCAAAGATGTATGACTGCTATATTCTTTGATTTATGTGAAAAGATTGTTGAGGTTTTCATGGATAATTTTTCTGTTTATGGAACTTCTTTAGATGATTGTTTAAGAAACCTTGATCCAGTTTTGTAGAGATGTGAGCAAACTAACTCTGGGTGTTTGGGCTTTGTCCTCGCAAGGATTTCTCTCTCAAAGGCTTCGAGGTGGGTTGCTCTCAAAACGACAAAAGCCGTAAACTAACTCTGAGCAGCCACCAATTTATGGTGTAGGGGGGTGGGCTTTTTCTAGCCACAAGGCAACCCAACCTGATATGTCCGAAATGACCCTAGGTCACTAAGGAACTGACACGTGTTCCAACGGTCAGATTTCAAACACACACGGCAACTTTAGTTGGGCTACAAGCAAAGCTGACTCATCCAGCTCTGGATAAGATTTGCTCTCATTGTCTTCGCTCGAAGACATAGGATTTGGGTTGAGCATCACTTCAGTCACTCTGACTTTGTTCACTTGGACCCCACTTAATAGTACGGTGGTTCCTATGACTCAACAAAGAAGAAAAGGAAACAATGAAACAACACAGTCTTCGCGCTCCATAGTCTTCACTCAATGTCTTCTCATGTCATAGTCTTCAATGTGAATATCTTCACATACCACCATTGTCGTCAATGTCTTCATACATTTTTAGGGGTCATCTCCGGTAGGTAAACCGAATCAATGAGGGACACTACCTGTGTTGTCCTGCAATTTCGCAAACGCATTAGTACCTCAACCAACTTTGTTGTCAATACTCCAAAACCAACTAGGGGTGGCACTAGATGCACTTACAATCTCCCTCTTTTTGGTGATTGATGACAAACTGGTTGAAGTTTTCAACGGGAATGAAGTATGTGAAATTGTAAAGGATAGGGTATTGTCTTCATAAGTGGCAAGGGCTCCCCCTGAAGATGTGCATATAAGTAATTTGCTTTTGGAATGCAAATTCACATGGCAGGTTGTACTTGTGGAGATCCTCTTCAACTTATGAAGATAATTCATCATGCATGAAATGATATAACTAAGAGGATGACATGCATAATGAAAAATGGACGTCTGCAGAATGATCTAAGTGCGGAAGTTATCATCGCACATGGAAAAGCAAATAAGTTGTAGGCGACCATCGAGTTTAACTGTTACAACTCAAAGAACGAAATGTATCAAAACCAAGAGTTGTAAACACATAGGCAAAATATAAAGCAACCGCCCATATGAACCCGCTTGAATACTATCAAACTCATATGCTTCTCCCCCTTTTGTCAGTAATGACCAAAAAGGTTTGAAGACATAGAGCATCTACTCGTCCTCATGAGGAGTAGGTGAAGCAGCAGTGTTGTCGTTGTTGTTTGGCGGCGCAGACGAACTTGGTGCAGTGTCGATGCGTGCAGAAGTAGGGGGTGGTGAAGTAGCATCGTCTTCATCATCGATCACATTGGCATTCACAGTGCAGCGGAGGAAGAATAGTCAGAGTCTTCAAGGGATGGAGTTCGTCGTAGGACAACATTCCGTGGAGGAGTGGAGTCAAACTTGAATCTTTCAGTGAAGCCATCGTCTTGAAGATCTGCTTCAGCACTGAGCAGGGTCAAACTCTTCCATGATCGCCGACAGGTTTCGTGAGTGACAAATGCATTCTTGGTGGCAAGATTTTGAATGCGATTTACGTCCACCAAGAGGCTTTGCATATGACGCTTGAGCCAAAAGTGATGCTTATCTTGTTTCTGATGCAGTGCCACAAGAAGTTCTCCGTCATTTAGGACACAAGAGCACTTCCTAGGCCTTTGAGCAATTGTGCTCTCAGTAGCTTCAGTTGGCGCACAATGAGGTAGACGAGTGTTTCCAGCCATTGGATAGACACGAGTTACTGCTTGGACTCCTTCCATTGGCTGAGTGAAGCTTTGGTGTTCAGCATTTTGAAGATAAAGAGGCTTCTTGGCAGGCTCAGGGTATATGGCTTCAACTGACATATCAACCTCTAGTAGAAAGATCACATGATTGCGAGCAGAGGGCTGATAGTTGATAGCAGAATGTAGCTTGATGAGGCGCATGACCCATGGAGCATAGAATTTCAGGCCAAAAAGGTCAGATCCAGATGCAGCCAGTTTCCGGAGGAAGAAATCTTGTGCATTGAAGCTGATGCCATTGAGGATGTAAAAGACCAATGTCTTCATGGCTCCTTCAAGTTTTGCAGCTGATGAATGTCCTTTGATAGGCCATAGAGTCCGCCTAATGATGTGATATATGGTGCGCGGTAGATACTCAAGGTCATCAACAAAGAACTCCTTTGGGTATTCAGCGTCATGTGGCAAAGGCTTCATCATGCTCAACATCTGGCTCATGTTGGGTTCTGGCTTATGGAAGATGTTGTCCAGTGCATTGCGGTGGTGTTGACAACCAGGTTCATACAGCTCTCCGGGAGTGGATAGGCCTGTAAGTTCAATGATGTCAAGAGCTTTGGCTTCATGATGAACATTTCCTGTCATCCACTCGAGAACCCATGTCTTCGTATCCCTGTTGTAGCCGCGAATGTGGAGGGTAGCATAGAATTGAAGCAAAAGTTCTTCATTCCAATGTTCTTTGTCTATCACAAAGCTGAGCAGACCAGCTTCACGAAAGCAGTCAAGTGCTTCTTCTAAGCATGGCAGTCTAGTAATGGCTTCAGTGTCAAGGCGCATCTGAGGGAAAATGCGCCCTTGATCATACAGAACGCAGGAGTAATAGCTTCGTTGCTGATGACTCCAGAAACGATCAGATGACATTCTTGGCCTTGAGTAGGGGTTCTTTGAGCTGTCAAAGAAGGTGTTGTGGCTTTTGAAGCCATTTGTATTGAAGGACCCTGTAGATGTGGCAGTACCTGGGAACCTTGGCAGTCTTGGCTTTGGTTTCTGGACCTGAGGCCTATGCTCAATGTGATAATCAAACTGAGGACCAGAGACATTAGGCGGAGGGACCAGAACGGGCCATCTTACTGTGATTAGCTCGCCATGGTTGTATGCTTGCTCAATTGTATAGGGCCTTGGTGGCGGAACAGAAGCAGTGGCAACAACAGTGGCTTCAGGCTGCACTACAGAAGCTTCAGGAGCAGTTGCAGCATTGACTTTTGGCATGTTGCTTGGTGCAGGCTCCACATTAGCTTCAGCCATGACTATGTTATTGGCTTCATTTGTGTTAGTGGTGGCAGCCTCAACGTTTTCAACCTCCACTTGATGAGCTGGAGGGTCTGGCACAGGCACGTTCACTTTAGGAACAGCTTCTTCAGTAATGGGGGGAGTAGGGACACGTTCTTCTTGATGTTCGTCATCGGCTGATGCAGCCGGATTGTCTTCGGCAGCTTGGGCTTCAGACACGGAGACATTCACATTTGGAGTGGCTTCTAAAAACACTTGACGTGCTAAAGATTGGTGGTGCACTTCTCCTTCTGGAACGCTCGAAAGAGGGACTTGAGGCCTTGGTCCTTTGCAAAGCATTTGTAATACAGGCGACGCCTTTGGAGATGGAGTTGGCTGGGCCTCATCCTCTTCAACTTGCACAGATGGTGTGACTTGTTGTTGTTGGGGAGTATTGGGGGAGTCTTGTTGATGCGGGCGATCAGCCCATGATGCATCCTGAGCAATTGGTGTCAGAGGACGACCAATGCTGATGATTTCGCTGTTCGTGAGAACAGGCGATGATACCATGTTGTGTTCAATCTGAGGAAGAACTTCATCATCTTCAACATTGTCATGGTGACCAATGTCTTCAGCAGCGATGGGATCAACTGCTGGAATCTCTTCAGCTTCATGAGCCTCTGTGGAAGCAGGCTCATGAACAATCATTCGTAGTTCTTGGTTTGCAGATGCAGGGCGAACCACTGAGATAGGTTCAACAACAAGGGGATCTGTGGGAGCAGCCCGATTCTTCTTGGTTTTGCGCTTCTTCTTGGAGGGAGCAGCATCAGAGGCTTCTGTGTTTTCCCTTTTTCTGGCTTCAGCCTTGGCAGCCCTCGTCTTCTTCAGTTCTGAAGTGGTTGACATGACCTTTGGCTTCGAGCCAGTCATGCTTCTTGGGAAGACTATGCGTGGTTCATCCTGCCTTGACGGTGCAGATTGGACAGTTGATAGCTTCTTCTTCTTTGCAGCCATTCTGGGGTCAATGCCAGGACGACCAAGAGCCTTGCGCTTCTCAGCCTCATTGTAGGCTAGCACACACTTGTCAGCCAGACTCTTCATGCGCTCACGAGAGCCTCTAGCTTCTTCACGCTTCTTGTGAAAGGCTTCTTTGAGCTCGTGCAGCATGATCTTGAAGTTCTTGACATCTTGCACACTGAGCTTGGTCACATGCTTCTTGAACTGAGCTTTCGCATAGTCGATCTTGTCCTTCAGTTCAACAATGCGATGAGCAAGAGCTAGCTCAGAAGCAATGGCACCATTGAAGGCGACGTTGAGGCCAATTGGAAGTTGCAGATCATCAAAGCTGAGATTTGGGGCGTCAAACCACTCATCAATGAAGTTATGGATGATTGCCACATCAAAGAGAGGCAAATTATTGAAGATCTCTGCTTCTTCCTTGCTCTTGATCAGTTGCTCAAGAGCATCATCTGCAAGATCGTCATCGCTGGACAGATCAATGTGCTCTTCACGCAGAATGGCAGTAGGAGTCAATGTCTGATCAGTACTCTTGATGATTTTCTATTTCTTCTCCGTCTTCTTGGAGATGCGTGATAGATCTTCAGACTGCACACTGTCTTCGCACGTGAAGCTTTTGGAGGAGCAGCTGATGTTGAAGCCTTAGTCTTCTTTAGCTTCTGCGGCTTTGGAGGAGGAGATGGGGCCTCATTAGTGTCAGCATCATTATCAAAATGATCCACTTTGGCACCTTGTACCAAGATGTATGATATGAGGCCATCAAGGTTTGAAAAGGGGCCGATTTCATTGGGTTCCGCATCACGTGAGCCGTCACGGGGGGCAGAGGGACCAGGGTTGAAGTCTAATCCCAATGACTTCTTGTTTTCCTTGGCTGATGCCTTTGCATTCTGGAAGTTGCGCTTGAAGAGATTGTCGTCACGACACCAGAGCAATGATGATGGGTCAGCATTTTCAGGCTGTGGTCCATAGACCATACAAGGATAGAATTCTTGTGCAATAGCTTCAGCTCTGTTCTTGGGGGGAAGGCCTCGATTGAGAATATCACCCCAAGGACTTTTGATAGCATTCTTCTCAGCGTACTCCTGGGTCACAAACTTGTACTTGAACCATTGTTCAGCCCAATATCGTTGAATCCATTGGATTCGTGTCTTGCGCTGATTGTAATCCTCATCAGGATCTATCTTGTAAAGGTCTGCGAGGTCATCAAGCAAATCTTTTGATGTTCCCCCTCGATGTTGTCTCCCACCCTTCCTTACTGATTTCTCTGCAGCCATGAACTTCAAACTGAATGGTTTCAATACATTCAAAGACTTCAAAGGCTTTCGCTTGCTGGTCAAACAGGAACTGGCTTCAGGAGAGTTAATGTGTTGCTGTAAGAATTCTGCAAACGAATGCAGACTATGAGAACCTAGGGATTTTCCCACAGACATGTACCTGTGACAGCATTAGAGATGTGAGGGAAGGGGAAGAGGTCATATGCATTCTCAGAAGTTTTGAAGATAAATCAGTTAGAATACGTTGACCTCATGTTGCGAAGACATTCACTTATATGTTGAGAGTTGGTTCCAGATTTGTACGTATCCGTGAATAAGTACAAGTGAGGAATCTAACTAGATATGAAGCTTAAGTGAATATACTAGGCAGTATGAGATGCAGACAGAATAAATCTAACATTGTGTAGATAGAAACCAATTTTGGTAAATAGGATGAATCATTGAGGATCAAAAAGGTGGTAAAAATAGAGTTATATTTACCACACGAAGAACTGCTAGATGGGATGAATAGGAGACCGAGCAGTTCAATCCACCGTGCCCTAACTTGGCGACGGAGGACACCTACGGCGGCGGCGGAGAGGACGATGTCCGCGGCCGGCGTGAGGACGATGTCGGAGAAGTCACGGCAGCTAAGTGCTTCGTCGCCGGCGTCGTCGAGAGCTAGCGGTGGCACTAGGGTTTTGATGAGGTGGAGAGGTGGAAGAAGGTTTTCTTGACCGCGGGGGACACGTATTTATAAGAAGGTGTGTGGCATAGCGCAATTACGTAGTTGCCCCTGCCTGTTCACATCTGAGGGACACGTGGCAAGCATGCAACATACTCAGAGTTGTCCCACGTTCCCACACCCGCCATGTTTGTCGGATGGTTGTTCCGGCTTCTACGGATTTCAACCAATAGGGATGAATCATTTAAAACAGACTTAATGTTTGTCTCTGTGTCTTCTGCTAACAAGGATGCAGAGAGGACATTTGATAGTTTCAATAGAATGCATATGATTTGGACAGATAGAGTTTGAGATAGAAAGCATAGAGAGATTAGGGTCCGATCACATTCACTTAGTTCAAAAGATTCAACAATGAAGACATAGCTATAAGTGAATGTTGTAGAGGACAGAATACTAGTATATATATATATATATATATATATATATATATATATATATATATATATGAGAAAGCAATCAAATCAACATAGTGAAGTAAATCATGAAGATAAGTTGAAATTTGAAGACGAATCAAATGCGAAGATATTGCAAAAATAATGCCATGAGTGAAACACTTCAAACCAAGAAATTTGGTGGTGGCGTTACCCACCGTATAGGAAGTATTAGACCAAGACACGGCGCACAATTATCGTGGCGCTCCGAAGTCAAATTCCACTTTAATGTATTCACACTCAGAATGTAAGTCTTCATTGATTGAAGATATACTTTACTTCGTGTGTTGCACATCTAAGTCATCAACATGCATAAGTGTTAGGATGTGTTCCTGATCACAGGACATTTGAGGATTCCAAGATGTTTAGCTCACACCATAACTTGCAAAACCTTTTCTCATCCAAGGGCTTTGTGAAAATATCTGCCAGTTGCTCTTCAGTGTTGACGTGAATGATGTCAATGTCTTTCTTCATGACATGATCTCAGAGAAAGTGATGACGAATTTCAATGTGCTTTGTCTTCGAGTGCTGAACTGGATTGTTGGCAATCTTGATGGCGCTTTCGTTGTCGTAGAAGAGAGGTACTTGTTTCAGATTGACGCCATAGTCCTTGAGAGTTTGCTTCATCCATAGAAGCTGAGCGCAGCAAGATCCAGCAGCAATGTATTCAGATTCAGCAGTTGAGAGTGATACATAGTTTTGCTTCTTTGAAGACCAACAGACAAATGATCGTCCCAGAAAGTGACATGTGCCTGATGTAGACTTGCGATCCACCTTGTCACCAGCATAATCAACATCCGAGAATCCAACCAGATCAAATTTTGAGCCCTTTGGATACCATAATCCGAGTGTTGGGGTGTAAGCCAAATATCGAAGAATTCGCTTCACAGCTAGGTGATGCGATTCCTTTGGTGCCACTTGGAATCGAGCACACATGCAAACACTAAGCATGATATCTGGCCTAGATGCACATAGGTAAAGTAAAGAACCAATCATGGAGCGGTATACCTTTTGATCGAACTCTTTACCATTGTCATCGGGACCAAGATAGTGTTTGGCTGGCATTGGCGTCGTGTAACCTTTGCAATCTTGCATTCCAAACTTCTTCAGACAGTCTTTGAGATATTTTCTTGAGATATGAAGATGACATTCCTTTGCTGACGAATTTGAAGACCAAGGAAGAACTTCAGCTCACCCATCATGGACATCTAATATTGCTCTTTCATCATGTATCCAAACTCATCACTATACTTCTGGTTGGTGCAGCCGAAGATAATGTCATCCTCATATATTTGGCATACAAACAGTTCACCATCATATGTCTTCGTGAAGAGTGTGGGATCAAGGGATCCAGGTTTGAAACCTTTGCTCTTTAGGAAGTCTTTGATCTTATCATACCAAGCGCGAGGAGCTTGTTTGAGGCCATACAGTGCTTTGTTTAGTTTGTACACCATATCAGGATGTTTTGGATCTTCAAAGCCAGGTGGTTGAGCAACGTACACTTCTTCTTCAATCTTGCCGTTGAGGAATGCACTCTTCACATCCATTTGATATAGCAAGATGTTGTGGTGATTAGCATAGGCTAGCAGTATGCGAATAGCTTCAAGCCTAGCCACAGGAGCAAATGTTTCATCGAAGTCAATTCCTTCAACTTGAGTATATCCTTGAGCCACAAGACGTGCTTTGTTTCTGACGACTTGACCATGCTCATCTTGCTTGTTCCGATATATCCATTTAGGTTCCATAAAGGCTTCAGCAACTTTCTTGGATTCTGATATTGACACAAATGAAAAATGCCCATAGAAATTTGCTAACTGTGTTGCTCTTGCGCGAGTAAGTGGACCAGGTGCATTGATGCTATCAATTATCTTCTCAATTTGTACTTCATTTGCAACACGAGGATGAACTGGACGAAGACCTTGCTCATTCTAATCATTGTCATCATTGGGAGGATTGTCTTCGGTCTGAGCATTGTCTTCATGTTGGTTTGGTGCAGAAATGATAAGTTCCTCTTCAGGTTGTGCTTCAGAAGGCATGATTTCACTAGTTCCCGTCAGCTTGATAGATTCGCTGGGAGGAGCTTCATCTAGTGTGCTTGGCAGGAGCTCTCGTTGTGAACCATTGGTTTCATCAAATCGCACGTCCACAGTTTCAACGATTTTATAGTGATAGAGGTTGAAGACTCTGTAAGAGTGCAAGTCCTTTCCGTAACCGAGCATGAAGCCTTCGTGAGCCTTAGGTGCAAATTTTGACTTGTGATGGGGATCCTTGATCCAGCACCTAGCACCAAAACTCTGAAGTAACTGACATTTGGCTTCTTGCCAGTGAGGAGCTCATAGGATGTTTTGTTCAGAAGCATATGGATGTAGACACGGTTGATGGTATGACATGCTGTATCAATAGCTTCAGGCCAGAACTTTCTTGGTGTCTTGTACTCATCGAGCATTGTTCGAGCCATCTCAATGAGGGTTCTGTTCTTGCGCTCAACAATGCCATTTTGCTGAGGTGTGTATGGAGCAGAAAACTCATGAGTGATTCCCATTGTATCCAGATAAAGATCAAGCCCGGTATTCTTGAACTCAGTGCCATTGTCACTTCTGATATGCTTGATCTTGACGCCATAATTGTTCATGGCTTGATTTGCAAAGCGTCTGAAGACATCTTGCACTTCAGTCTTGTAGAGAATTATGTGCACCCATGTATATCTTGAGTAGTCATCAACAATAACGAAGCCATAGAGACAAGCTGTTGTTGTGAGGGTAGAGTAGTGAGTATGGCCAAATAAGTCCATGTGTAACAACTCGAAGGGTTGAGATGTCATCATGATTGTCTTCGAGGGGTGCTTCGCCCTAGTCATTTTTCCAGCTTCGCGGGCACCACACAAATGATCCTTCTTGAACTTGACACCATCAATGCCTATGACATGCTTCTTCTTGATGAGTGTGTGTAAGTTTCTTATGCCAGCATGCCCCAGCCTCCGATGCCAAAGCCAGCATTCTGAAGCTTTTGCAAGAAGACATACGGCAAGTTGTGGACCTGCTGAGAAATCTACCATGTATAGATCATCTTTCCTATACCCTTCAAAGACTAGAGACTTGTCAGATTCCATTAATACAAGGCAATGATATTTTCTGAATAGCACAATCATGTTCAAGTCACAAAGCATTGAGACAGACATTAAGTTGAACCCAAGGGATTCAACAAGCATCACTTTATCCATGTGTTGATCTTTTGAGATTGCAACTCTACCTAGACCCAATACCTTGCTTTTACCAGTGTCAGCAAATGTGATGTGACTCTTGTCTGATGGACGTAAGGTTGAGTCCATGAGAAGACTTCGATCACCAGTCATATGATTAGTGCATCTGCTGTACATAATCCACTCTGAAGCATGAGGTGTCATACCCTACAGTGTAGTTAGGAGGATAGGCTTCACATAGTGTGTTGTGAAGCATAAGCATTTGACGCACACAAGGATTATCACAGCTTAGATCAAGGTTAGAACTCATAGTATGAATGGTAAGCAATTCTCATGTGAAATATATAGTAAGACCATTTTATCATGCGTCCCTTATAGTGTTTTAGGTCCCCAGCAATAGTATCGGACGCCTTTGATTGCTGGCTGGAGACCATATTCTGCAAAAGAGAGTTAATTCTTCTTCACCACCCACATCTTCAGGGGTGGCTTAGAAGCAATGAGTCTAAGTGCAGCATCTGAGAATTTCGGCTTTGGAGCCCTAGCAAATAGCCTTGCAGGAGATGAATGATACTCATATGAATAAGCAGAAAAGTTCTTAGTTCTATGAACATAGCGGTTTGAAGACACACGCTCATATTCATAAGTTTGAGTATGATTTCCCTGCAAAACATTGGCGTTAGGGTGACTCAGGTGAGTCCTATATCCGTATGAAGCCGTTGGACCATATGATGCCTTTGGTCTGGGGTTTGTCTTCTTCCCTGGTGGTGTCATGACCACATTCACAGGAAGATTCTCAAGACAACTTTTGGGAACCCAGATCTTCTTCATAGGTGGTCCATTCCTGCAGTTAGTACCAATATACCTGGCAAACACTTCACCATTCTGATTTTTGAACAGTTTATAGTTTGCATCAAAGGATTCATTAATGATAATTGGATTAGCATAGCTAAAGACAGATAAGGTGGATGGATTCACTGAAGCTTCCTTTGCAGCAACCCATGTGGTTTTGGGATATTGCTCAGGCTTCCAGTAGGAGCCATCAACATTCATTTTCCTCTCAAACCCAACACCCTCTTTCCTAGAGTTTCGGTTCAGAATCTGCTTTTTGAGGACATCGCAAAGTGTCTAATGTCCTTTCAGACTTTTATACATCCTTGTTTCAAGCAATGTCTTCAACCTAGCATTTTCATCAGCAATAGTAGTGGTATCCTCAGTAGAGGGGTTAGTTACCACATCAGTAGTTGAAGACAAAGCAACAGTAGCAGTAGTGGAACATTCAACAACAGAGGTAGCATTATCACGCTCAATGCATTTCAGACATGGTGGTTCAAATCCTTCCTGAGCGGAACTGGTCTGTTGAGCGCGAAGTGACTCATTCTCCTTTTGAAGATCTTCATGAGCCGCTTTCAATTTCTCAAGATCTTGCTTCCTTTGAAGATAATCATAGGAGAGCTTTTCATAAGAGGTTGAGAGCGTCTCATGAAGACTTTCAAGTTCTTGGTACTTAGCATGAAGATTTTTTATGTCTTCAACTAAGGACTGTGAACGTGTCATTTCCGCGTCCAACAGGTCATCGCTTTTGTCTAACAGTTTTTTAGTGTGTTCCATAGCTTTTTGTTGTTCAGTTGCAATTTTAGCAAGAGTTTTGTAGCTGGGTTTGGATTCACAATCAGAGTCATCTTCACTTGATGTTTGGAAGTAAGCATCTCGTGATTTTACCTTGGCACCACGTGCCATGAAGCAGTAGGTGGGACCAGGATCGTCCTTGTCATCAACATCAGCGTTGGTGTGGAAGTCATTGTCTTCAGTGTTGACTATGGACTTGGCAACATAGGCTGTGGCTAGAGCCAGACTTGCAACGCCAGGGTCGGACTCCTCTTCAGATTCCACCTCCGCCTCCTCAGAAGCAGACTCCTCCTCTGAATCCATTTCCTTGCCAACAAAAGCACGAGCCTTGCCAGATGAGCTCTTCTTATGAGATGAGGACCTTGATGAGGACTTGGAAGAAGACTTTGAAGATTTCTTCTTCTTCTTGTCATCAGAATCATATTCCTTGCTCTTCTTCTTTTTCTTCTCATTGTCCCACTTTGGACACTCAGACATGTAGTGCCCAGGCTTCTTGCACTTGTGACATGTTCTCTTCTTGTTGTCTTGAGTGGAAGCTTCATCATTTCTTGAACTGGATCGTGAAGACTTTCTGAAGCCCTTCTTCTTGGTGAACTTCTGGAACTTTTTCACAAGCATAGCAAGTTCCTTTCCAATGTCTTCAGGATCATCAGAACCGCGGTCAGATTCTTCTTCAGATGAGGAAACAATTTTTGCCTTCAAAGCACGAGTTCGGCCATAGTTAGGACCATAGATATCTCTTTTCTCAGAAAGCTGGAACTCATGTGTGTTGAGCCTCTCAAGTATATCAGACGGATCGAGAGTCTTGAAGTCAGGGCGTTCTTGTATCATGAGGGCAAGGGTGTCAAAGGAGCTGTCAAGAGATCTCAGTAGTGTCTTGACGATTTCATGCTTGGTAATCTCAGTGGCGCCGAGAGCCTGACGCTCATTTGTGATGTCGGTGAGGCGATCAAACGTGAGCTGGAAATTTTCATTGTCATTTCTCTTGAAGCGATTGAAGAGGTTGCGAAGAACACTGATCCTTTGATCTCTCTGAGTTGAGACACCTTCGCTGACCTTGGATAGCCAGTCCTAGACTAGCTTTGACGTTTCCAGAGCACTCACATGGCCATACTGTCCTTCGGTCAGATGACCACAGATGATGTTCTTTGTAGTCGAGTCCAGTTGAATGAACTTCTTGACATCAGCAGGGTGACACCTTCACCAGTTTTGCGAACGCCGTTCTTGACGACATACCAGAGGTCGACATCAATGGCTTCAAGATGCATGCGCATCTTATTCTTCCAGTAGGGATTTTCAATTCCATCGAACACGGGGCAAGCAGCGGAGACTTTGATTATCCCTGCAGTCGACATAGCTATACTCCATGTGGTAAAACTGAATCACACAGAACAAGGGAGTACCTTGCTCTGATACCAATTGAAAGTGCTAGTTATCGACTAGAGGGGGTGTGAATAGACAATTTTTATCAAAGTCTTCAAAATGTGGAAGTTTCGAACACAAGCAATAGAAATGACCTAATTGATATGCAGTGGAAGATAAACTACAACAAGCAAGCCATAGTCAAGTATGCAATTATGTGAACATACAAAGACTAATAGCAGCTAGGTAGTAAGGACCAGAATGGAAGATAGTATGAAGCCAATCAACGATAGTAGTCAAGCAATGAAGTCAAACAGATAAGACAAATAGGCAATGACTTCACGAAGACTAACTCAAAGTAAAGGGAGGGAAAAGATAGAACCAGTCACTTGTTGAAGACACAGGATTTATTGGACCAGTTCCAGTTGCTGTGACAACTGTACGTCTGGTTAGGGAGGCTGAGATTCAACTCAGAAGACCGTGTCTTCACCTTATTCCCCTTGAGCTAAGGACACACAGTCCTCGCCCAATTACTCTGGTAAGTCTTCAAGGTAGACTTCCGAACCTTCACAGACTTCCTTCACCGGCGATCCACAATGACTCTTGGATGCTCAGAACGCGACGCCTAACCGGCTGGAGGATACACAGTCCTCAAGTGTAATAAGTCTTCAGGTCACTCACACAGAAAGACTTCAGTGATGCCTAACACTCTTTGGCTCTGGGTGTTTGGGCTTTGTCCTCGCAATGATTTCTCTCTCAAAGGCTTCGAGGTGGGTTGCTCTCAAAACGACAAAAGCCATAAACTAACTCTGAGCAGCCACCAATTTATGGTGTAGGGGTGGGCTATTTATAGCCACAAGGCAACCCGACCTGATATGTCCGAAATGACCCTGGGTCACTACGGAACTGACACGTGTTCCAACGGTCAGATTTCAAACACACACGGCAACTTTACTTGGGCTACAAGCAAAGCTGACTCATCCAGCTCTGGATAAGATTTGCTTTCATTGTCTTCGCTCGAAGACATAGGATTTGGGTTGAGCATCACTTCAGTCACTCTGACTTTGTTCACTTGGACCCCACTTAACAGTATGGTGGTTTCTATGACTCAACAAAGAAGAAAAGGAAACAACGAAACAACACAGTCTTCGCGCTCCATAGTCTTCACTCAATGTCTTCTCATGTCATAGTCTTCAATGTGAATATCTTCACATACCACCATTGTCATCAATGTCTTCATACATTTTTAGGGGTCATCTCCGGTAGGTAAACCGAATCAATGAGGGACACTACCTATGTTATCCTGCAATTCTCACAAACGCATTAGTCCCTCAACCAACTTTGTCGTCAATACTCCAAAACCAACTAGGGGTGGCACTAGATGCACTTACAGTTTCTATAGGAGGTTTATTAAAGACTTGTCTAAAATTTCTAGGCCTCTTACAAACCTTTTACAAAAGGATGTTCCATTTGTTTTTGATGATGATTGTGTAGAAGCCTTTGAAACACTTAAGAATGCCTTAACTTCTGCACCTATTGTTCAACCACCTGATTGGAACTTGCCTTTTGAAATCATGTGTGATGCTAGTGATTATGGTGTAGGTGTTGTTCTAGGACAAAGATTTAATAAGAAATTAAATGTTATTAATTATGCTGCACAACTCTAGACAGTGCCCAAAGAAATTATGCTACTACTGAAAAATAATTTTTAGCAGTTGTGTTTGCTTGTGATAAATTCAAATCCTATATTGTTGATTCCAAAGTAATTGTTCACACTGATGATGTTGCTATAAAATATCTTATGGAAAATAAAGATGCTAAACCTAGACACATTAGGTGGGTTCTCTTGCTACAAGAATTTGATTTACATATCACTGATTAAGAAAGGAGCTAAGAACCCCATAGCTGATAACTTGTCTAGGTTAGAAAATATTCTTGATGACCCACTACCTATTTATGATAGCTTTCCCGATGAACAACTAGTTGCAATAAATGTTCCTCATAATACTCCGTGGTATGCTCACTATGCTAATTACATTGTTGCTAAATATCTACCACCTAGTTTCACATACCAAGAAAACAAAAAAAATTCTTGTACGACTTGAGACATTACTTTTCGATGAACCACATCTTTATAAAGAAGGAGTATATGGTATTATTAGATGTTGCACACCTGAGCATAAACAGGAACAAATCCTATGGAAATGTCACTCTGAAGCTTATGGAGGGCATCATGTAGGAGATAGAACAGCTCACAAGGTATTGCAATCTAGTTTTTATTAGCCTACTCTCTTCAAGGATGCTCGTAAGTTTGTTTTATCTTGTGATTGATGTCAAAGAATCGGTAATATCTGTAAGCGTCAGGAAATGCCTATGAACTATTCACTTGTTATTGAACCATTTGATGTTTGGTGTTTTGATTATATGGGACCTTTTCCTTCCTCTAATGGGTATACTCATATTTTGGTTGATGTTGATTATGTTACTAAGTGGGTACAAGCTATTCCAACTAGGAGTGCTGATCATAACACTTCCATTAAAATGCTTAAAGAAGTTATTTTCCCAAGGTTTGGAGTCCCCGGATATTTAATGACTGATGGTGGTTCACACTTTATTCATGGTGCTTTCCGTAAAATGCTTGGTAAATATGATGTTAACCATAGATTTGCATCACCTTATCATCCTCAATCTAGTGGTCAAGTTGAACTTAGCAATAGAGAAATAAAACTAATATTACAAAAATATTGTTAATAGGCCCCGAAGGAATTGGTCTAAGAATTTGGATGATGCACTTTGGGCCTACAGAATAGCATACAAAAATCCTATGGGTATGTCTCCCTATAAAATGGTTTGTGAAAAAGCTTGTCATTTGTCTCTTGAGTTAGAACATAAAGCAGATTGGGCAATTAAAGAACATAACTATGATTTCAAACTTGCTGGTGAAAAGAGATTACTTGAAATTAGCTCATTAGATGAATGGAGAACCCAAGCTTATGAAAATGCCAAATTATTTAAAGAAAACATTAAAAGATGGCATGACGAAAGAATCCAAAACTAGGAATTCAAAGTTGGAGAATATGTTCTTTTGTACAACTCTCGTTTCAGATTCTTTGGAGGAAAACTTCTCACTAAATGAGAAGGCCCATATATTATCGAGGAGGTTTATCGCTCTGGAGCTATCAAGGTTAATAATGCCAAAGGTACAAACCCGAAGGTGGTCAATGGACAAAGAATTAAACACTATATTTCAGGTATGCCTATTAATGTTGAAAGCAATATTATTCAAACCATGACACGAGAGGAACACATAAAATAAACCTTCCGGAACACTCCATAATCGTGAAATAGAGGAGGTACGTGATACGGTAAGTAAACAGACTCCAAAAAGTCCGCAAAGTATTTTTTATCAGTTTTGGAATATTATAAAAAATAGGAAAATAAGAAACAACCAAGAAGGCAACCAAGGAGGGCACAAGACACCAGGGCGCGCCTGGCTTTCCTGGCGCGCCTAGGTGGGTTGTGCCCACCTCGGGAACTTTCCCGACTCCATTTTCCTCTCGTTTGCTTGTTTCACAAGATAAAAAAATCTTTATATACCCCCCAAACGTATTGACCACCGTATTGCGGAGAAATCTTCTAGTCTTCTTTCTTGCTGTTTTCTTTTAGATCTGTCAAGTCAGGCATCATGTCTTCTCCCTCCTCCAACAAAGTAAAATAGGATGCTTGGCTGGTGAAGATAGAGCTAAAGAGAGAGGAACCAGAGGAAACCATCAAGGGTGATAAGGTCGAGAAAGTCATAGGGGATCAAGTTCCAGCAGCAGATGAAGAATACATCCTTCAACCATACTATGATCATCTTACCCCTATAGAAATTGAAGATTTTAGGATCATTGAAATAGTTCATGTGCAAAATAAATATCTCACTTGTGAAAATATTCTGTTGCCAGAGCATGTAATCGCCCTCCGGAGCATCATTCGTAGAATGGAGCACCTCTTCAGCCTGAAGTGTGATGCTACCTCATCACCACCACCATCATCATCTTCCCCACCAAAGGAGACTTGAGTTCATGGTATGGGTACTCGCCTTGGCTTGTGCCAAGCTTGGGGGAGGTGCCCCAGTATCGTATCACCATCACTACCTTTGCCTTTATCTATTTTACTTCTATGTTTAGTCATCTTATGATTTACTTGAATAAAAGTTTAGTTCGGTCTATCTTTGAGTGCTTGCTTAGTGATCTATCTATCTATGTAATCGCGTGTGAGATATATAATATAGAGTAGTTTGAGTTTTGTTCCTTTACTTTTATGTCTCAATAAAAAGAAAGAAAAATAAATGAAAAATATCCTATGCTAATCTTATGGTGAGTAATGACATCACATAAGGAAAAGTATAAGTGGTAAAATCTATTGGAGATTGACAAACATAGCATTGGTCAATGATGCAACTCATGAAAGAATTAATAAGGGAAGAGAAGATTCACATGCAAATATACTATCTTGGACATCTTTTATGATTGTGAGCCCCCATTAAATATTATATGTCAAAATTGTTGACATTGGACAAGGAAGACAACATAACGATTTATGTTTGTTCATATTCACATAGAAGTTATATTGTCATAGATCCTTCAACATGCAGTGCTTGCTCAATATCTTTGCTAGCCAAAATTCCGCACTAAGTAGAGATACTACTTGTGCATCCAAAAACCTTAAACCCAAAATCATGTTTTGAGAGTCCACCATACCTACCTATGGATTGAGTAAGATCCTTCAAGTAAGTTGTCGTCGGTGCAATAAGGCAATACAAATTGCTTCTAAATGTGTTGGATCATTTAGTGTAAGAGAAAATTGAGTGTCGTACAACTTGTGATGTTAAAGTAATAAAGGCGACAAACTGCATAATAAAGCTTGCTATAAGGGGAAATATAACGTGACATTATTTTGCATTAAGGGATTTGGAATACAAACAAAAAGCGCATGGCAATCTCCACTTCCCTCTACGAAGGGCCTATCTTTTACTTTAATATATTTACATTTATGCAAGAGTCAAAGTATTCGTCCTGATTCCTTTTATTTTCTCTTTTTGCAAGCATCATGTGGTGAGGAATGATCTAGGCACATATATCCAGTTGGATATGAGTGAGCATGAGTTATTGTTGTTGATATCACCCTTGAGGTGAATACGTTGGGAGGTGAAACTATAAGCCCCTATCTTTCTATGTGTCCGGTTGAAACTTTTATGCAAGAGTCAAAGTATGATGTGAGTGTTAGCAATCATACAAGATTAAATGATGATTGAGTATGTGGACTTGGCAAAAGGCTCCGATACGTGACCCTTCCTGAAAATATGATGATTGTAGTTGCAAAGTTGACTGAGAACATAGTTTGTTGGTTTTGAACAGAGTTTATGCTTTATACTTTAACGCGTGATAAATTGTTACTTGTTCATGAGAAGTTATATGATAAAATTTGTATGATAAATCTTTATGATTAAGTTTGTTGATGTTAGGATAATAATAACAATGCTACTATGTTCGTATTTTGTTTTTACCGACACCTCTCTCTCTCTCTCTAAGCATGTGGACATGTTTTTCGATTTCGGTTTTTCGCTTGAGGATAAACGAGGTCTAAGCTTGGGGTAGTTGAAACGTCCATTTTGCATCATGTTTTCCTACTGTTATTTATAATGTTTTTATGTATAATAATTCTTTACGGAGAAATTCTAATGCATTTTCTCTCATAATATGTAAGGTTTATACAAAGAGGGAGAATGTCGGAAGCTGGAATTCTGGACCTGAAAAAGCTACGTCAGAGTTACCTATTCTGCGCATCTCCAATGAGCTAGAAATTTACGGAGAATTATTTTGGAATAAATAAAAATAATGGAGAAAATAACTACCGGAGGGAGCCCGCCAGGTGGGTACAACCCACCTGGGCGCGCTAGGACCCCCAGGCGCACTATGGTGGGTTGTGCTCAGCACGGCCAACCTCCGGAGCCCATCTTCTGGTGTATAGGTCACTTTGACCTAGAAAAATAGAGAGGACTTTCGGGACAGAGGGCCGCCGTCTCGAGGCAGAACTTGGGCAGGAGCACTTTTGCCCTCCGGTGGAGCGATTCCGCTAGGGGAACTTCCCTCTCGGAGGGGGAAATCGAAGCCATCATCATCACCAACAACCCTCTCATCCTGGGGAGGGCAATCTCCACCAACATCTTCAACTGCACCATCTCCTCTCAAACCCTAGTTCATCTCTTGTGTACAATCTTTGTACCGGAACCTAAGATTGGTACATGTGGGTGACTAGTAGTGTTGATTGCATCTTGTAGTTGATCACTATATGGTTTATCTGGTGGAAGATTATATGTTCAGATCCATTGTGCTATTTAATACCCCTCTGATCTTGAGCAGGTCACGTTAAACACCCTACTAAAATCTTCTTTAGGATTGCTATGAGATGAACTTGACGCCCCTCCGCGGTTGACTTGGCACTTCCAGTAGGCTCCAAGGTGCATGACTCGTAAACCTGGACTCGTAGATGGCCTACGCTAGCGTTCCCTTGGGATAAGGAGTGGCATCTCTTCGGAGAATCAGACCACGCGCCAACGTTGCCACTCGAGTTGTAATGGCATGCCCTCACTCGGGCCCCAAGTCTATCTCCTCCGAGAGACAAATGAATGCCACCGGTTTTTCTCGGCGATCAACAACACCCGGTCATCTAGGAAAACCTGTAGTTTAGAATCTATTGTGTTTTCGTCTAAGTAGCAGCGAGCCACGACTCGGAACGTATTCCTAGTGCCCCAGCAGCACTCGAACTTAAATGAAGGCTCGGTCCACTCGTCCTATGAAACCTCAACCGATTCAGGGGCTAATGATGAGGTCACCTACTACATGTAGGGCCAAGGACCCATCATATAGGACCCAAATTGGTCCCATCACCACCATGGGTATGTCCCTGGACCATACCAGCATTCAAATGCACGTATCAGGGAGTCCACTCGGACGCCTCGACGGCACTCGGACGACGACCCATCACTTGGTTGGACAACCACCACTCGAACATTGGAGCTGAACGGATAGCGCGGGAGCGGCAACGATGGAGGAATCCTAAGTCGCCCTTAAGACAGAGTCAAGTCTACCGTCACCTATAATTGCTGTAGTAGTGGCTCTTTACACACCTATAACAGACACAATCAATGTCATTAAGTGCCCTGGCGACATGGAGGACATGGGACTGCGGCACACTCTATAATCTACACCCCAGCTCCAGAGCTGGGGTCGAGCAATCTTTGTAACTATACCCATCAAAATAAAACCAAGCCTCAGGGCACGAGACATAGGGCTGTTACCTCCGCCGAGAGCGGTCTGAACTCGTTAAATACCGAGTGTTACCCCTGTGTCGTATCTAGGCTCTGCCCCTTATCCGTACCCCAGTACTCATTGTCAGGATCGTAACCCCGACACTGCCCGGCACGCAGCACGGCCGCCTCGGCAGCATAGTCGGCAGTAGCCTACTTATCCACCACCTTTGTCCATCAGTTCCTCCTCTTGGCCGATTCGGCGTCGAGCTTGGTGACCTCCTCCAGCGGGAGCTCCGACCGCGGCTTCTAGGTAAACTTCTTCTTCGCTGTGGGGTGCGCAGTTGCGGTCGGGTCACCGGGGTTCATCGGGTCGTCCGCCATGGTGGAGGGAGGGGAGGGGGTGCGAGAGGGTTTTGAGCGAAATGGAGGGAGCAATGGGTGATGTCTACTACACAGCTTATTCTTGTAGACTCATGTTGGGCCTGCAGAGTTTTGTAGGACAACAGCAAATTTCCCTCAAGTGGATGACCTAAGGTTTATCAATCCGTGGGAGGTTAGGATGAAGATGGTCTCTCTCAAATAACCCTGCAATCAATTACAAGAAATCTATTGTGTCACCAACACACCCAATATAATAGTAAATTGTATAGGTACACTAGTTTGGCGAAGAGATGGTGATTAGATATAGGTTTTTGTAATCTGAAAATACAAAAACAGCAAGGCAGCAAGTAACAACAGTGAGCACGAACGGTATTGCAATGCTTAGAAACAAAGCCTAGGGTTCATACTTTCACTAGTGCAATCTCTCAACAGTGCTAACATAATTGAATCATATAACAATCCCTCAACATGTGACAAAGAGTCACTCCAAAGTTCATATCTAGCAGAGACCATAAGATGAAATTGTCGTAGGGTACGAAACCACCTCAATGTTATCTTTTTCGATCAATCTATTAAGCCATCCCTATAAGTGTCACAAATAGCCCTAGAGTTTGTATTAAAATAATACCATCTGATACATCAACCAACTCTAATGTTACATATATACTGCAATGTCACCACAAGTATTCGTGAGTTGATTATTTGATATGCATCAAACAACTTCAGATTCATAATATTCAATCCAACACAAAGAACTTCAAGGAGTTCCCCAAGGTTTCTACCGGAGAAAGAAGGACGGAAACATGTATCAACCCCTATGCGTAGATTACCCAAATGTCACGATAATCCGCAAGTTGAATACCAAAACATATATAAAGTGAATCAGTAGAACACCCCATTGTCACCATGGGTATCCATATGAAAGACATGCATAAAGTGTTCTCAAATCAAAAAGTATTCAATCCAATAATAGTGAAACCTCAAAGGTTAAAACTCAATTCATCACAACAAGATAGAAAGGAAGAAACACCATATGATCCAACTATATTAACAAAGCTCGCGGTACATCAAGATCGTGCCAAATCAAGAACACGAGAGAGAGAGAGAGAGAGAGAGAGAGAGAGAGAGAGATCAAACACATAGCTACTGGTACATACCCTTATCCCCAAGGGTGAACTACTCCCTCCTTGTCATGGTGACTGTCGGGATGATGAATATGGCCTCCGGTGATGATTTTCCCCTCAAGCAGGGTGCAGAATAGGGCTACAGATGAGATCACTTTGGTACAAAGGCTTGTGGCGGCGGAGCGAAAGTTCTAGGTTAAGTTTCGGAATTTTTTTCTATTTATAGGATTTCCAGCGTTGGTTTCATGTCAGGGGGGTGCCCGAGGGTCCCACAAGCTCGAGTGGCGCGCCCCCAAGCTTGTGGCTCCCTTGGCCACTCCTTGGTCCATCTTCGGTGCTCCGTGGGTCTCTTCTGGTCCATCTTCGGTGTTCTATGGGTCTCTTCTGGTCCATAAAAAATAATCTTAAATTTTCAGCCCATTCCGAGAACTTTTATTTCTGCACAAAAAACAACACCACGGTAACTTTGTTGAAACAACATCAGTCCAGGTTAGTTCCATTCAAATCATACCAAAACCATGTATAATTGCTATAAACATGGCATGAATACTTCATAATTTATAGATACATTGGAGACGTATGAGCATCCCCAAACTTAATTCTTGCTCGTCCTCGAGTAGGTAAATGATAGAAAGAAATAACTGATGAAGTGTGAATGCTAGTATAGTGCATAAGTTTGATCAATGATAGATCCAAACACTTTTTCTAGCATCATTATAAATCACAAACAACAGCTCATCTCATAAAACTTTTCATGATCAAGTAGCAATTAGTTCACATGTCATGGTTCAAACAATGCATTCTCTTGAAACATAACAGTATATGTTCTTAGTCACCAAACAATCTCAATTCAACTTGTTTTCGAGAAAATTTAAGTAAGAACTCCACATACTCAATTATCATATAGTCTTCTATGATTGCTAGTACTCAAAGCATATTTTTAGAACAAATAGCATCCATCGAACATAGAGAAAGATAGGGGCCTAATGTTTCTCCTCCCAACTCAATTATCATAGAGATAATTATTAACAATAATTATTCAGGATCAAATATATTTCAATGGCCTTATGTGCGTGGATCTTTCCCCACCACATGATGCTTTCCAGCTAAATAATAGGTTGGAATAAGAAATTGACTCAAGAAAAATTAAATTAACAAAAAAAGTAAAAGATAAGCCCTTCATAGTGGGTAGGATGGATTTGGAGAGGTGCTAGAGCTCATTGCTTAAAACAGAGATGGCTACATTTTGAGTGGTGTGCTTTTCCTGTCAATGTCACGACTAAGGTATTCAATATCTTCCATGCTAAATACATCATTGGTGGTTCCCACGTGGAAATGAAAATACCCCACCTCAACCATACAACCACAAGCCATGGCTAGCTGAATTCACGGGTACCCTCCAAACAATCAACTTTCCAAGGGGAGTTTATTTTATTATATCTTTCTTTATTTTTATTTAAGGGACTGGGCATCCCAATTACTAGCCTCTCTCATGCAAATACAAGTGAATAACACCCATCATGAGACTAACCTACTTAACATGGAAGAAACTTGGCTCAAGAATTACTAGCCTCTCTCGCCCTGTCACTCCATGAGCTGCACGGGCACACAAAATAGATGTTTATTTGAAGGTTTTAGAGATGGCACATGCAAATTTACTTGGAACGATAGAGTGATACTGCATATAGGTAGATATGATCGACACTCATGGAAGAAACTTGGCTCAAGGATTTGGATGCACAAGCAATATCCCGCTTAGTACAGAAGTTTTGGCTAGCAAGAGATTCTAAACAAGCACCACATGTTGGAGTATCCATGACAATATAACTTCGATGCAAATGTACCCAACCATAACACATTGCGTTGTCTTCCTTGTCCAACTTCAACTAATTTTCTCAAGTTTGAAAATAATTAATGGGTATTCACAATCATAAAAGATGTACAATATAATATACTTGTTGTGAAAGTTCTATTCCATATACTAATCATTCATGAATTTCTTGTATGACCAATATTATGATTGTCAAACTTCAATAGATTTTACTTTCTAAACCCAATGTGAAACTACTAGGAATGAGACAAGTATGAAGCACATATAATTTCAACTCCATGATATTCAATTCATTCAATAATTTACTCATAGTGTATAAGTGAAGCACAAGAGTAAATGACAAACTACTCCAAAAAGATATAAGTGAAAATCAAATAAGTAGTTAGATGATTTAGTAGCTATGTGAGGACTCTCTATTATTTAAAAACTTTCAGATCTAAGTATTTTATTCAAATGACAAACAAATATAAAAGGGCACTCCAAGAATACGACATATAATGTGAACAAGACTTAGGCTCAACCACTAACCGATAGTTGTTGATGAAGAAAGGTGGGATGCCTACCGGGGCATCCCCAAGCTTAGATGCTTGAAACTTCTTGAAATATTAACTTGGTATGCCATGGTCATCCCCAAGCTTGAGCTCTTGTGTCTCCTTAACTCCTCTCATATCATGGTTTCTCCTAAATCTTAAACACTTCATCTACACAAAACTCAACAAGAACTCGTGAGATAAGTTAGTAAAATCAATGCAAAACCTTACTATTCTCTACTGTAGAAAATCAATAAAACTATAATTTAACATGGCATACTAAATGCCTCTTCATATTTAATACTTCTATCCTCAAATAGAATCATTAAACAAGCAAACATAGGCAAACAATGCAAACATAATAGCAATCTGTCTAAACAGAACAGTCTGTAAAGGATGAAAGAAGATTCATACTTATTTAACTCCAAAAAATCAAAAAAGGACCATCGTGTAGAAAATTTATCATAGCTTACTATGTAAAAATTTCAAGATTTTATCATGTTCTAACTTTTCTAAAGAATTCAGACAATAATAGAAAACATTTTCTTTTCAAACAACAACATATAGACTTGCAAAATAAGCATGGTAAAGGCTATACTTGACACTTTTATTAAATAAAAGATACAAAACATTATTCTAAATAACATAATCAAATCTCAACAAAATAAAATGATGCTCCAAGCAAAACACATATCATGTGATGAATAAAAATATAGCTCCAAGTGTGGTTACCGAAAATGTTGAAGGGCATCCCCAAGCTTAAACGCTTGGGTGTTCCTTGAATACTAACTTGGGGTGCCTTGGGCATCCCCAATCTTAGGGTCTTGCCACTCCTTATTCTCCTCATATTGATATCTCACCGAAAACTTGAAAACTTCGATCACACAAAACTTAACACAATTCACTTTGGTTAGTATGATAGGTTAGTACGATAAAGAGCAAATCATTCACTTTGGTACTGTCAAGACAAGATTTATAATTTTCTCACACAATTCCTAATGTACCCTATCATTTCTACAACTTATATTGACCAATATAAGTCATAAAAGCTATAAAACAAGAAAAGATATGCATCAAAAATAGATTTCAAAAATAGAACATTCTGTAATAATCTGGACAAACACCATACTGTAACTCCAAAACTTCTGAAAAATTAGGACAGTGTAGGAAATTTGTATATCAATCATGTGTAAAAGTTGCAGAATTTTATCATGTCCCAGTGAATTATGGTAATTCCAGAACTGGGCGCAAAATTTTCTGTTTTTGCACATAATCAAGTCAACTACCATCCACACTATCCCAAAGGCTTTACTTGGCACTTTATTGAAACAAAAGCTATAAAACATGATTACTACAATGCTTTAGTCATGTGAACACACAAAAATAGTTGTATAACTATTGGTTTGTCTCCCAACAAGTGTTATTCTTTAATGCCTTTTTAGCTAGGCATGATGATTTCAATGATGCTCAAATAAAAGCATAGAATTGAAACATATCAGGGAGCATCATGAATCATATGTTCCTCTCACATAATAATTTCCAGTAGAATCATGAATGAATTCAACAATATAGCTATCACATAAAGCATTCTTTTCGTTATCCATAAGCCCAGAATTTTTATTACTCTCCACATTAGCAAATTTCTTCTCTTTCATAATAGTAGGAGCAAACTCAACAAAATAACTATCATGTGATACTTGATTGGCATAATCCAAGTGAACATTAAAATCATGATGACAAGCTTCAAGGTTATCATTATTCTTTATAGTATACATGTCATCAAAATAATCATCATAGATAGCAACTTTGTTATCATAATAATCAATTGAAACCTCAAGTAGTGCATTCATCACTAAATAAAGTCATGGCCTTTCCATATACACTTTTATAATTATAATAAGATTTGATGCCCTCCAAAATAGTGGGGTCATTATTACCTAGAGTTGATACTCTTCCAAATCCACTTTCATAAATATTGCAATCATCATAAATAGGAGGCATGATATCATCATAATAAATTTGCTCATCAAAACTTGGAGGACAAAAAATATCATCTTGATCAAACATAGCATCCCCAAGCTTATGGCTTTGCATATAATTAGCACCATCGCTATTCGAAGAAAGCATACTAACAACATTGCAATCATGCTGTTCATTCAAAGATTTTAAGCCAATTTTTTTATTGTAGTCTTCTTCTAACACTTTGGCACAATTTTACGATCCATCATTATCAAGAAAGACATTATAAAGATAAAGCATTTGAGGAAACCTCAATTCCATTTTTTGTTTTCCTTTATAAAACCAAACTAGTGAATAAACAAGAAACTAAAAGATTCAGTTGCAAGATCTAAAGATATACCTTCAAGCACTCACCTCCTTGGCAATGGCGCCAGAAAAGAGCTTCATGTCTACTACACAATTTATTCTTGTAGACTCATGTTGGGCCTCCAAGCACAGAGCTTTGTAGGACAGCAACAAATTTACCTAAAGTGGATGACCTACGAATCATCAATCCGTTGGAGGCATAGGATGAAGATGGTCTCTCTCTCAAACAACCCTGCAATCAAATACATGAAATATGTTGTGTCCACAACAAATCCAATACAATGATAAGTTGTATAGGTGCACTAGTTCGACAAAGAGATGGTGATACAAGTGTGGTATGGATAGTAGATATAGGTTTTTGTAATCTAAAAATATAAAAAAAGCAAGGTAGAAAGTAACAAAAGTGAACACAAATGGTATTACAATGCAAAGAAACAAGGCCTAGGGTTCATACTTTCACTAGTGCAACCTCTCAACAGTGCTAAAATAATTGAATCATATAACAATCCCTCAATGTGCAACAAAGAGTCACTCCAAAGTTCTTATCTAGCGGAGGACGTAAGATTAAAATATTTCAGGGTACGAAACCACCTCAAAGTTATCTTTTCCAATCAATATATTGAGCCATCCCTATAAGTGTCACAGACAGCCCTAGAGTTTGTACTAAAATAACAGCATATGATACACATCAACCAACTCTAATGTCACCTAGATACTCCAATGTCACCACAAGTATCCGTGAGTTGATTACTCGATATGCATCAAACAACTTCAGATTCATAATATTCAATCAACACAAAGAACTTCAAAGAGTGCCCCGGGGTCTTTATCGGAGAAAGAAGGGCGGAAACGTGTATCAACCCCTATGCGTAGATTACCCCAATGTCACAATAATCTGTAAGCTGAGTACCAAAACATATATCAAGTGAATCAATAGAACACTCCATTGTCACAAGGAGTATCCATATGCAAGACATGCCTCAAGTGTTCTCAAATCCAAAAAGTATTCAATCCAATAATAGTGAAATCTCAAAGGTAAAAACTCAATTCATCACAACAAGATAGAGAGGGAGAAACACCATATGATCCAACTATATTAACAAATCTTGCGGTACATCAAGATCATGCCAAATCAAGAACATGAGAGAGAGAGAGAGATCAAACACATAGCTACTAGTACATACCCTCAGCCTCGAGGGTGAACTACTCCCACCTTGTCATGGTAACGCCAGGATGATGAAGATGGCCTCTGGTGATGATTTCCCCCACCGGGAAGGTGCTGGAATAGGGCTATAGATAAGATCTCTTTGGAATAGAGGCTTGCAGCGGCGAAGCGGAAGTTCTAGGTTAAGTTTTGGGGTTTCTATATTTACAGGATTTTTCAGCATTGGTTTCACGTTAGGGGCGTGCCTCATACGTCTCCAACGTATCTATAATTTTTTATTGTTCCATGCCATTATATTACCCCTTTTGGATGTTTATGGGCTTTATTTTACACATTTATATCATTTTTGGGACTAACCTACTAACCGGAGGCCCAGCCCGTATTGCTGTTTTTTTGCCTATTTCAGTATTTCGAAGAAAAGGAATATCAAATGGAGTCCAAACGGAATGAAACCTTCGGGAGCATGATTTTTGGAACGAACGTGATCCCGAGAACTTGGAGTGCAAGTAAAGCAGCAAACGAGGCGGCCAGGAGATAGGAGGGCGCGCCCACCCCTCCTGGGTGCGCCCCTATCTCCTGGGCCCCTCGAGCGGCCACCGACGTACTTCTTCCTCCTATATATACCTACATACCCCGAAAATATCCAGGGAGCAACCGAAACACAATTTCCACCGACGTAACCTTCTTTATCCGCGAGATCCCATCTTGGAGCCTTCGCCGGCGCTCTGCCGGAGGGGGAATCGACCACGGAGGGCTTCTACATCAACACCATAGCCCCTTCAATGAGTTGTGAGTAGTTTACCACAGACCTTCCGGTCCATAGTTATTAGCTAGATGGCTTCTTCTCTCTTTTTGGATCTCAATACAATGTTCTCCCCCTCTCTTGTGGAGATCTATTCGATGTAAACTCTTTTTGTGGTGTGTTTGTCGAGATCTGATGAATTGTGGGTTTATGATCAAGTTTATCTATGAGAAATATTTGAATCTTCTCTGAATTCTTTTATGTATGATTGAGTTATCTTTGCAAGTCTCTTCGAATTATCAGTTTGGTTTGGCCTACTAGATTGATCTTTCTTGCCATAGGAGAAGTGCTTAGCTTTGGGTTCAATCTTGCGGTGTCCTTACCCGGTGACAAAAAGGGTTGCAAGGCACGTATTGTATTGTTGCCATCGAGGATAAAAAGATGGGGTTTATATCATATTGCATGAGTTTATCCCTCTACATCATGTCATCTTTCTTAAAGCGTTACTCTGTTCTTATGAACTTAATACTCTAGATGCATGCTGGGTAGCAGTCGATGTGTGGAGTAATAGTAGTAGATGCAGGCAGGAGTCGGTCTACTTGTTATGGACGTGATGCCTATATACATGATCATGCCTATATAATCTCATAATTATTCACTTTTCTATCAATTGCATGACAGTAATTTGTTCACCCACCGTAATACTTATGCTATATTGAGAGAAGCCACTAGTGAAATTTATGGCCCCCGGGTCTATCTTTTATCATATTAGCTTTCAATCTACTTTTATTTGCATCTTTACTTTTTGCATTTATATTATAAAATACCAAAAATATATTTATCTTATCATACTATCCCTATCATATCTCACTTTCGCAAGTGGTTGTGAAGGGATTGACAACCCCTTTATTGTGTTGGTTGCGAGTTCTTTGTTTGTTTGTGTAGGTGTGTGGGACTTTTGAGGAGCCTCCTACTGGATTGATACCTTGGTTATAAAAAACTGAGGGAAATACTTACGCTACTATTTCTGCATCACCCTTTCCTCTTCAAGGAAAACCAACGCAAGCTCAAGACGTAGAAAGAAGGATTTCCGGCGCCGTTGCCGGGGAGGTCTTCGCTCAAGTCAAGACAGACCAAGTACCCATCACAAACTCATCCCCCTCGCATTTACATTATTTGCCATTTGCCTCTCGTTTTCCTCTCCACCACTTCACCCTTGCCGTTTTATTTGCCCTCTCTTTCCCAATCTCTCTCTCTCTTTTCCGCTTGCCTTTTTTTGTTTGCTTGTGTGTTGGATAACTTGTTGCATGGCACAAGAAAATACCAAATTGTGTGATTTCTCCAATACCAATAATAATGATTTCCTTAGTACTAGGACTGCTCCTCTTAATGATGTTGAGTCTTATGAAATCAATACTACTTTGCTGAATCTTGTTATGAAAGATCAATTCGCCGGCCTTCCTAGTGAAGATACCGCTACTCATCTAAACAACTTTGTTGATTTGTGTGATATGCAAAAGAAGAAAGATATGGATAACGATATTGTTAAATTGAATTTATTTCCATTTTCACTTAGATATCGTGCTAAAGTTTGGTTTTTGTCTTTGCCTAAAAATAGTATTGATTCTTGGAACAAGTGCAAAGATGCTTTTATCTCTAAGTATTTTCCTCCCGCTAAGATTATCACTCTTAGGAAAGATATTATGAATTTTAGACAACTTGATCATGAGCATGTTGCCCAATCTTGGGAAAGAATGAAATTGATGATTCGCAATTGCCCTACTCATGGTTTGAATTTATGGATGATCATACAAAAAATTTATGCCGGTTTGAACTTTGCTTCTAGAAATCTTCTAGATTCTGCCGCGGGAGGCACGTTTATGGAAATCACGTTAGGACATGCTACAAAACTTCTTGATAATATTATGGCTAATTATTCTCAATGGCACACCGAAAGATCTTCTAGTAAAAAAGTGCATGCTATAGAAGAAATCAATGTTTTGAGTGGAAAGATGGATGAACTTATGAAGTTGTTTTCTACTAAAAATACTCCTCTTGATCCCAATGATATGCCTTTGTCTACTTTGATTGAGAATAATAATGAATCTATGGATGTGAATTTTGTTGGTAGGAATAGTTTTGGAAACAATGCTTATAGAGGAAACTTTAATTCTAGACCGTTCCCTAGTAATTCCTCTAATAATTATGGAAATTCCTACTATAATTCTTATGGTAATTTTAATAATATGCCCTCTAATTTTGAGAATAGTGTGAAAGAATTTATGATTTCTCAAAAGAATTTTAATGCTTTGCTTGAAGAAAAATTGCTCAAAGTTGATGATTTGGCTAGGAACGTTGATAGACTTTCGCTTGAGGTTGATTCTCTTAAACTTAGATCTACTCCTCCTAAGAATGATATCAATGAGTCTCTCAAATCCATGAGAATTACCATTGATGAGTGCAAGGAAAGAACCACTATAGTGCGTGCAAAGAAAGATTGCTTTGTAAAGGCGTGTTCCTCTAGTTTCCATGAAAATAATGATGAAGATCTTAAAGTTATTGATGTGTCCCCTATTAGATCTTTGTTTTGCAATATGAATCTTGATAATAATGGGACTGGAGATGAGTCAACTTTAGTTAGAAGGCGTCCCAAGAATATTGATGCTAAATTTGGTAAAAGTGGGATTGGAGAGGTCATGACTTTAAATAGTATTGAACCCACTATCTCGGATTTCAAGGAATTTGATTATGATAATTGTTCTTTAGAAAGTTGTATTTCCTTGTTGCAATCCGTTGTTAATTCTCTGCATGCTTATAGTCAAAATAAAGGTTTTACCAAACATATTGTTGATTCCTTGATGCAATCTTTTGATAAAAAACTTAATTTGGAAGTTTCTATACCTAGAAAACTTAATGATGAGTGGGAACCTACTATAAAGATTAGAATTAAAAATCATGAGTGTTTTGCTTTGTGTGATTTGGGTGCTAGTGTTTCCACGATTCCGAAAACTTTATGTGATATTCTAGGTTTCCATGATCTTGATGATTGCTCTTTAAATTTGCACCTTGCGGATTCCACCATTAAAAAGCCAATGGGAAGGATCAATGATGTTCTCATTGTTGCAAATAGAAATTTGGTGCCCGTAGATTTTTATCGTTCTTGATATAGATTGCAATCTTTCTTGCCCTATTATTCTTGGTAGACCTTTCCTTAGAACGATTGGTGCGATTATTGATATGAAGGAAGGGAATATTAGATTCCAATTTCCTTTAAATAAATGCATGGAGCACTTTCCAATAAATAAAGTAAAATTACCTTATGAAACTATCATGCGAGCTACCTATGAATCAAGTGCCAAAGATGGCACTACTTAGATCTATCTTCGCTTTTATGCCTAGCTAGGGGTATTAAACGATAGCGCTAGTTGGGAGGCAACCCAATTTTCTTTGTGTTTTTTGTTTTTGTTCCTGTTTATTAATAAATTTTGCATCTACTTTCTGTTTAGATGTGTTTTCATGCTTTAATTAGTGTTTGTGCCAAGTAGAACCTATAGGATAACCTATGATGATAGTTGACTTGATTCTCCTAAAAAAACAGAAACTTTGCGCTCACGAGAAAAAATTCAATAAATCACAGGGTTGTCCTTTTGCATTGATTATTTTTTCTTCTGATCAATAAACAAATTTTCCAAGACTTCCTATTTTTTAGGATTTTTAGAGTTCCAGAAGTTTGCGTTAGTTACAGATTTGTACAGACTGTTCTGTTTTTGACAGATTCTGTTTTTCGCGTGTTGTTTGCTTATTTTGATGCATCTATGGC
Source organism: Triticum dicoccoides (assembly GCF_002162155.2). Lineage (NCBI taxonomy): Eukaryota > Viridiplantae > Streptophyta > Magnoliopsida > Poales > Poaceae > Triticum > Triticum dicoccoides. The sequence goes on from NC_041387.1 coordinate 415,020,128, forward strand.
TAGTATTAAGTGGTATGAACCATAGAGAACTTGGAATACAGTAGGTTTAACACCAAAATAAATAAATAATGAGTTCATTACAGTACCTTATGTGGTGGTTTTGTTTTCTTTCACTAACGGAGCTTATAAGATTTCCTATTGAGTTTTGTGTTGTGAAGTTTTCAAGTTTTGGGTAAAGCATTGATGGACTATGGAATAAGGAGTGGCAAAAGCCTAAGATTGGGGATGCCCAAGGCACCCCAAGATATTCAAGAATATCCAAAAGCCTAAGCTTGGGGATGCCCCGGGAAGGCATCCCCTCTTTCGTCTTCGTTCATTGGTAACTTTACTTGGAGCTATATTTTTATTCGCCACATGATATGTGTTTTGCTTGGAGCGTCGTGTATTATATTAGTCTTTGCTTTTTAGTTTTCCACAATCATACTTTCTTTACACACTTTTGGGAGAATCCCACTTGATTTAATTTATTAGAATATGCTATGTGCTTCACTTATATCTTTTGAGCTTGATAGTTTTTGCTCTAGTGCTTCACTTATATCTTTTAGAGAACGGCGGTGGCTTAATTTTGTAGAAATTGCTAGTCTCTCATGCTTCACTTATATTATTTTGAGAGTCTTTTAGAACAGCATGGTATTTGCTATGGTTATAAATTAGTCCTAGAATGGTAGGCATCCAAGTTGGGTATAATAAAAACTATCATAGAAAGTGCATAAAACACTAGGATCAATTTGATGCTTGATAATTGTTTTGAGATATAAAGGTAGTAATGTTAGAGTCATGCTAGTGGGTAATTATGAAATTGAGAAATAATTTTGTTGAAGTTGGCAAGTCCCGTAGCATGCACGTATGGTAAAAGTTATGTGACAAATTTGTTGCATGAGGTGCTCTTTTGAGTGTCTTCCTTATGAGTGGCAGTCGGGAACGAGCGATGGTCTTTTCCTACCAATCTATCCCTCTAGGGGCATGCGTAGTAGTACTTTGCTTCGAGGGCTAAGTAGACTTTTGCAATAAGTATATGAGTTCTTTATGACTAATGTGAGTCCATGGATATACGCACACTCATCCTTCCACCTTGCTAGCCTCTATTATACCATGCAACTTTCGCCGGTAGCATGCACCCATTATTTGCCTTCCTCAAAACAACCACCATACCTACCTATTATGGCATTTCCATAGTCATTCCGAGATATATTGCCATGCAACTTTCCACCGTTCCGTTTATTATGACACGCTCCATCATTGTCATATTGGTCTTTGCATCATCATGTAGTTGACATCGTATTTGTGGCAAAGCCACCTTCATAATTTTTTATACATGTCGCTCTTGATTCATTGCATAGCCTGGTACACCGCCGGAGGCATTCATATAGAGTCATATCTTGTTCTAGCTTCGACTTGTAATTTTTCAGTTGTAAATCAATAAAAGTGTGATTATTTTCATTATTAGAGCATTGTCCCAGTGAGGAAAGGATGATGAAGACTATGATTCCCCCACAAGTCGGGATGAGACTTCGGACTTTACATAGAAAAAAAAGGCCAAAGAAAAGAAAAAAAAGAAAAAAAGAAAAAAAAAAGAAAAAAAAGAAAAAAAGAGAGAAGGGACAATTGCTACTATCTCTTTTCAACACTTGTGCTTCAAAATAGCACCATGATCTTCATAATAGAGAGTCTCCTATGTTGTCACTTTCATATACTAGTGGGAATTTTCATTATAGAACTTGGCTTGTATATTCCAATGATGGGCTTCCTCAAAATGCCCTAGGTCTTCGTGAGCAAGCGAGTTGCATGCACACCCACTTAGTTTCCTTTTTGAGCTTTCATATATTTATAGCTCTAGTGCATCTGTTGCATGGCAATCCCTACTCACTCACATTAATATCTATTAATGGGCATCTCCATAGCCCGTTAATATGCCTAGTTGATGTGAGACTATCTTCTCCCTTTTTGTCCTTACAACCACCACCATATACCACCATAGTGCTATGTCCATGGCTTGCGCTCATGTATTGCGTAAGAGTTGAAAAAAGCTGAAGCGCATTAAAAAGTATGAACCAATTGCTCAACTCTTCATCGGGGTTGTACATGATGAGAGTATTTTGTGTAATGAAAATGAAGCATGGCCTAACTATATGATTTTGTAGGGATAAGCTTTCTTTGGCTACGCTATTTTGATAGGACATGATTATTAGTTAGTATGCTACAAAGTATTATTATTTTTATGTTTTATAAGCTTATATCTTGAATGATTTGGATCTGAACAATCATGCCACAGTAAAGAAAATTACATTGAGAAATATGCTAGGTAGCATTCCACATCACAAATTCTGTTTTTATCATTTACCTACTCGAGGACGAGCAGGAATTAAGCTTGGGGATGCTTGATATGTCTCCAACGTATCTATAATTTTTGATAGTTCCATGCTATTATATTACCCCTTTTGGATGTTTATGGGCTTTATTTTACACATTTATATCATTTTTGGGACTAACCTACTAACCGGAGGCCCAGTCCGTATTGCTGCTTTTTTGCCTATTTCAGTATTTCGAAGAAAAGGAATATCAAACGGAATCGAAATGGAATGAAACCTTCGGGAGCGTGATTTTTGGAACGCACATGATCCAGAGAACTTGGAGTGCAAATCAAGCAGCAAACGAGGCGGCCAGAAGATAGGAGGGCGTGCCCACCCCTCCTGGGCGCGCCCCCTGTCTCCTGGGCCCCTCGAGTGGCCACCGATGTACTTCTTCCTCCTATATATACCTACGTACCCTGCAAACATCCAGGGAGCAACCGAAACACAATTTCCACCGCCGTAACCTTCTGTGTCCATGAGATCCAATCTTGGAGCCTTCGCCGGCACTCTGCCGGAGGGGGAATCGACCACGGAGGGGGAATCGACCACAGAGGGGGAATCGCCGATGAGTTGTGAGTAGTTTACCACAGACCTTCTGGTCCATAGCTATGTCACACCCTGATTTTTGTGCCACTACACTTAAGCTAACAATCATGATAAAATGTGGTTTGACAAAAACTTTTGAGTGTTTTGGACCTTGCCTTGATTGGTTTTTGTCTGTTGGTTGCAAGTGCTCTGAAAATAAAATAAATCCTCCAACTCTTATACTCCTTCTCCTTGATCCAAAAACCTTTCCCAATGATCATGCCATGTGTATAGGACATAAAAATAATTTCTTGCAAAAATAATTTGGCCAAATAGTATTTTCAAAAATTAGTTTTTCAAAAAACCCTGAATTGAGGTTTGCACTATAAGTACTTAATTAAGCGCAGTAAAAATCTTTCCAAAAATATATTTGACTCCTATTATATATAGGATACCCAGAAACCACAAAAATATAATTTTAAAAGTTATTTTCCTATTTCATTTAAAAGGTTTTTCTTAAGGCCATAAATGGTCTTTAATAGGGAAAAATTATTTTATTGTTCTAAAAATATTTGACAAAAATCAGGGAAACTCAGTGGGAATACATTTCCCATATATAAGAGTTTAAACACATGGTCATGTTCAAAATATTGGACAAAACCTCCCAAAACCATTTCTGCCAATTTCAAGGATTTGAAATATTTCTACAGGAAATATTTTCATAAAAATCCAAGAAAATTCCATCATGTCACAAATGCCATATTTGGCGATCTTGCAAGCCTCATGTCTTGGAGAACAAGATAACATCATCAAATCCCCTCAAAACCATTTCTGTCCATTTTGAAGTTTGAGCAACTTTACATTGCCAAATATTCCCAAATGTTCTCAAACCTTGTGAACATTCTCAAATGTTCTAATTATACATCTAGGCCAAGTGGCACAAGTTGGGAAACAAGTTAACTTGATCAAAGGGCCCCAAAACCCTTCCTGTCTAGAATCAAATTTGAACAACTCTACATTGGAAACTATCTCCTTTTGACCTCAACTTTTGTGAACTTGTTCATAATCTCAAATGATGACGCTACACCAAGTGGTGCACCAAGGAGAAGAGTTCAGCTTAGCTAGATCTAAGCAAGTCCATTTCTGTTGATTTCTAGGGTTTACAAAAGTTGCATTGGCAACTTTGCCCAAATGGACTCAACCTTGGTGGAACCTATTATTATCTCATGCCATTTGACCCTGTCAATCCTCACGACAAGAGGAGTTCATCTTCTTTCCCAAACCAGCAACAAACACCTTCTCCCATTTGACTAAAACCCCTGTTTTGACCACTTCCACTCTTCTCCATGGCCTCAACTTTTTACCACAGCCCCTCAGAGTCCCCTTGCACCTCCAGTAACTCTTCCCTGGCCTCAACTCAATGATTGAAGGGTGAAACATCCCCATTTACCCTTCTGGACAGCAGCATTCTTCTCCTTTCTCTACTCCCTCCTCACTCCAGTGGATCTCCAGGGCATCCAATGCCCCTCCCCACTTGTTTACTCCTCCCTAGCGCTACCAGACATGAGTGGGCACGCCCCTGCCCCTTAAACAATGCCATGGCAGCCAAAGGCACGCTTTGGAGCGCGTTACAGAGCGCTCCAGCACTGTAGCCACCCCCTTCCAACCGCCTCCGGCCACCTCGGGCCTCCCCAGCACGCCCGACGATGCGCCTCACCATCTGCTACACGCCACGCCTCTGTCCCCCTCCTTCTTCTCCCTCCTCTCGCCCCAGCTCGCATGCGCACCGGCCGCCCGAGAGCTCCAATGGGCAGCCTCACGCGTGTGATGCCTCTGACCCGTCCCCGCTCCCTCTCTTCCTTCCTGGCGCCCTACTTGACTCCCATGAATGCCATAGACAGCCCCGAGCCTCCTCCCGTGGCCACTGCGGCCATTTTCACGGGTGCCCGTAGGCCACGTCCACGGTGAGCCACGGCCTCGCTATATAAGGCCGCCTGAGGCCTCTCTCTGGAGCCCTTTCGCCCTCTCTCCCTCCCGTACGTCACCTAGACCCAGCCAACCCTCTCGCTGAGCCCTCCCATCGGTCCCCATGGCCGAGGCTGAGCCGCCGGACTCTGCCTAAATTCGTGCCCACCACTCCTCCTCCTCCCCTCTATACAACTCCAGCGCCCCCTCACCACCACCACCGACTCTCCCCGCACTTCATTCCCTCCTCCCCGCGCCTGCCACGCAGTCCCAAACCTCGCCGACGGCCTCCTCCGCGGCCACCCAAGCCATCGCTCCTGCAGCCCTCCACGGCATGCGTGCAGCACATGCATGGGTGCGGCGTGGCCTCCTGAGCATGTCGGCAGGCGGAGCGTCGCCGGAGACGCTCTGTAGCCCCGGCAATCGCCGGCGGGAGCCGCTCCTCCCCGCGGCCGGAGCGCGTGTGGGAGGTTGAATGCGACCTGTAGCTGGGCCCCGCGCGTCAGCGACTGAGTGGGCGGGCCCCGCCGTTTAAGTGGAGACGGCTTTGGCAATGACGCCTTCGACGTTGCCCTGTTGCCCGCGTGGCCGAGCCGCTAGGCCGGCCCAGTGCGCTGCCCCGCTATGTCTCGCCCAGTGCACGCTGTCGCCGCCCAGATCCAGCCCGTTTGGATAAAAACCTTGTTCCTTTTTCTTTTCTGTACAACTTGTAAAATCTCCCAAATATTCATATCACCTCCAAATTGGATGATTCAAATTTCTGGTAACTCGTAAAATCATGCTCTACCTGATGGTGTAACATGCACATTTTTCCAGAATACTTTCTTTCACACATATTTCACAAAACCCCATTTCCCTATTTAAGTGATGGACTTTGGAAAATCACAGAGAGATCAAATTTGATCCAAATGCCATGATTAAAATTTCCAGATGCTTCTAAGTTCATAACTTAGTTCATGAACATTTTTCTTAATACTTTCTGTGCCACACAATATAATGAGCCATTTCTTCATATTTGTCAACTTTGCAAATTCATAGGAAATTCATTTGAACTCCAAATCCAGTGAAACCAACTCCTAGATGCTTCTAAAATCATGGTTTGTTAAATGGGTGCCTTTGCTCATTTTTCAAAAATATATTTCTGTACACTTCTTGAAATCCATAAACCCCTTGATTCCATCATATTGAAATGTTCAGAAATAGCCACTCATCCAATTCCAATGAAACCACTCTGGTTATTCTTCATATAACAAGAGATGTCCCATAAAAGTCAAATCCATATTTGTAGAGCACTTTTATTTTCTGCCTTGTTGTGTTGCTTATTGTGATCATTTCCAGCGTTAGTTGACGAAGTAGACGGAGTGCTTGGAGAAGGATCAGAAGATTTCAAGACTCTGAAGAATCAGGCAAGCAGCCCTTGACCATGTCTATGAAACCCTTTTTATGCATGTCATATAGCACCATATTGTTGTTGCAACAGAATCATGATGAGGTGGTAACCACTTTGATGGTTTGCCACCGTTACTTCCTCGTTGATACTTGCATTGTTCATGACCCTACCTTCTTATGAGGGTTATGCCGGTGGGAGTAGATAGGATGCTAAAGTAGATGCTACGCAAAAAGGGACGGGTATATGCCTGGTGAAGGAGACAAAGTATTTTCAAAAGACTTTTTGAAAACCCCGTCGGGTGCCACTTATGCCCGAGGGAGATAATGAGATGGGTAACCACTTGATGACGAAGTGGTGCACCGAGACAAGTGTGTGTTGTTTTAGAAAACAGATTAGATTTAAGATTTTTCGACTGTCCCAACCTTACATGCGCAACCACTCTACCCTTGTATGGGAAAGGGCATTATTGATTACCTAGGCTGATACTAGCTTGGAGCCCGCATTACTAGTGACGGGGAGAGTTGGTGCTATCTCTTGGGATGGGGTCGTGCCAGGTAGGGCGGCCATGACTGTTTTCACAGGGCACCGGATACACCATTATGTCCCCTCTCGGATGTTACGATCTCGAGTGAGTCTTGTATGATGTACATCGTGAGGATACGGAACAATGAGTGGACTCCTTGTTAGTGTCGTCTAGGGAAAGATAGTGATCGGGTGCTTACCCCGGGTACTTGAGGTATCGCGGGTCGTGGATGACACAAAAGTTCCCCGGATCTTGTGGGTAAAGTGTGCAACCTCTGCAGAGTGTAAAACTATTCGAATAGCAGTGTCCACGGTCAAGGACAGTTGGGCGGTGCTGCTTAAACTACGTCTAGAGCTTCACAAACCAGTGTGTGTTTGGATAATTGGGGACAACTACTTGGGTCAAGTCAAGGGACTTGACATGATTGAGTTGGGTTGATGCCCTCTCTATTTATGTTGATATCTGTAACATGTCCTCATGGTTACTTGAATTCTCATGATGCATGTCTTACAAGTTGTTGAACATGTCATTGCACTCAAAACTAGCTTTCCGCAAAAATTTACCTATATCATGTATTATTACATCTTGGACCAAAACATGGGTTGCTTGCGAGTACATTCAAAGTACTCATTGGCTTGCCACTGGTTATTTTATTGGCCAGGCATGAGAGACAAGATATATTGAAGAGTTCTTTGGTGACGATCGTGCGAGCTAGGATGCTTTCCCTGTCAGAATGCCTGTAGGGTTAAGGCAGATGGCATGGGTCCAAGTTGTTATTGAAGATTTCCGCTATGATGATACACTCAAGACTTGACCATAATGGTCCTACTTTTGTAAAATGGTATGTATGGATGTAAGACTCTTGTGATTCAGCTTCTGTGTGTTCAGTGAGCATTGATCTCTGGGATCACTATACACGTGCATTCGGTGATCTCGACTTATGAGTCGGGGTCCCCACAGAGCTGGTATCAGAGCCATCCTGACTGTAGGAAGCCTTAGTTAGCATGGTCATTAGTTAGGGTAAAGCTATTTTCAAAACTATTACTAATTTTCAAAACTATTTATATTTCTCTTCCCCTTCTGAGTTTTTCAAAAACTAAGATATACTTTCCTCTTCCCCTTCAAAATTCAGTGGTCGCTAGAATCCTTATGCCCCTGACCACGAGATTCCTTGTAATCCTCGTGGATAATCTAGAAGGAAGACGCCTTGCCAGACACTCACCCACCTCTTTTGAACCCAAGATTCATGACACCACAACAAGACGATGCCAACAGAAGATACGCCTTTGAAGAATGAGGACATGAAGACCCAGAGGATGGTGACACCTTTGAATTTGCCCCAGGATGATGCAACCTTGGCCTATGATGATCAGGGCATGGGATATGCAAGATCATGATATACATCGCTAGTAGAGCAACCTTGTCCTTATCATTGTTGCATCGGCAACCACCGGTGGATGAGAACCTAGCCATTTGGTCCGCCTCACTATAGTGAGCAGGAAAACGGTTCTCTTCATCCCACGCTCTCGGTGACGATACTGGCAACAGTGTATCCGGCAGATTGGACCTCTACTATGCCTTGTTAGTGTCATTACATAAAGGATTGCCTACCTGGAACCCTCGACACCTTAGAAGGCAAAAGGGATCGTCATGATTAAGAAGACAAGAGGAGACCATGTCAATGCCAGCTACAAGGAGCCACCTTCACCCCATCACTCCAACAGGCGAGAAGTTGTTAAAGACTCTTCAAGCTCAACCGGGGTTGTTTCATCGAACAACTACAAGAGACGTAGCAACACCTGAGGAAAACCCAAAAGATTTCATGAGGCACGAAGTAAATCACGACTACTTAGTCCAAGAACCCCTAGGGTAGGATGAGTCGTGTACCCCCTATGCGCAATCGAGTCCGTATGATGGTTCGAATAGAACCATGACTGTGTGTTGCTTGTTTTTATTTGTTTGTGTTTTGATATAGGTCGCACTTTTGCCCTAGGCGACAAGTATGCAACTATATCACCTTCCTTACCGTGCTTCTTCTGTTTGGCCCTTTTTTGCACCTGTTTGTTTGCACTTGCACTATAGAACCCCCTTTAGGCATTCCCCTCCTCTATGCTACTTTTCCCTCTCATCTCTCTCCTCAACTAAAGACAAGCAAGATGATATGCACCAAGGATTCCACCTCGGCGACCAACAAGCACTGAAGACTTTTGCTACAACCTCCTCGACCAAGTACCACCCCGTATGTTTACACCTCAAGACTAGAACCCTATCCCTAGACCCTACAGGACTTCACGAGATACCCCAGCTCGAAACCTTAACCATGAGCTTAACCTACAGAATCACAAGAGAACAAGTTAAGCTGCAGTAAGCCTTGCTTATCACTGGGTTCATTATGGAACTAATGGGCATAGTGAACGAGCACACTATCTTCCTAAGATAGCACCAGAACTGACGATGCCATAGGGAGGACCAATCTGAGGATATAGGAATAGAGGACAAATGACTTGATGAGTTTATATCAATGACTTGAGGAATTATATGAGACTATTTGGTGGATTATGAGGCTTTGATGTTGGTAGATGAACTTGGTGGGATCATGAGTATAGATTAGCATAGCTTTCATTACCCCTGAGTAAATTGGATTTAGTAGGATAATTGTGTTCGCAAGCTGGAATTCTTGGAAGTATTTGGATTTAACTTTGCCATGGGATATTGATAGGAGACAGTTGATATTACGTAAATGACTTGGGGGAACATGTAGGAATCCTCGTTGGACAAGAGATTTGGATTTAAGTAGGTAATTCTAGTTGAATATAGATGTCGAGTATGTCTACATGGTTCGGAGTAAATTGGATTTAGACTGATGATCTCGATCATGATACCATGTTTCTCGGCGGACGATAAACTAGGAGATTGTACTAATTGTCGGAGTTTATTTAGGCATCTTTGTGAGCTTGACCTTGGAGTAATACTAGATCACAATAACGGGAATTGGTGGACTGACTATAGTAAGGCAGCCCTTTCAAGTATTGGGGATTATAAGGACTTTAGGAGATCATGTGGAACACCAGCATAGGTGTTGGATTTGTAGAATTAATGGATTATGTGGTGATTAATGGAAGTTAACGAGTTGTTGGAATTGATTCATAGAAAAGGAAACAAGATTTTGGAATGGCATACGATGTGTTTCCTTAGGATAGAGATGCACTAGCATGGACCTTGGAATAATAGGATGAGCACTTGGATTGTCCTGTTTTATTCCAGCTTGGAAGCTTGTATGCTCTACCCATGGATTTTTAGGGGTAGCCACACACATGAGTTTGGGGATCGTAGATATATATGATTTTGTTAGACCTCCTCTTGGGAGTCATGAGGATATGAATAGCATGAGTGATGATTGGAGTCGACCTATACGAAATGATGCTTTCAGCAGTATAAGGTGATCTGTTTGGAGGACTAGGTAGAACAATTGGCATCTCAGGAATTGTGCTCAAGGATAAACGTCCACTCGCACCCTAGAATCCTTAAAACCCTTAAGCCCTACCAAGCTACAACATGGTCGGACCATGACCGTGGGTCTTGACTCTAGATCAAGAACACCTTGGACCATACTCAACCGTGACCACCACCAATACCCCCATCCTACTTTATGTACCTCATGAACAAAGTCTTCATGGAGTACTTGGACAAGTTGGTTGTCATCTTTATTTTGGTAACATACTTGTCTACCCAAAGACGGAAGAAGAATCACTGAGCTGGTCAAGGAACATCTGAAGATCGCCATGTCCAGGAGGAAGAACTAAACCAACCACCATCGACATGAAGTAAACCTCCACATCGAAGACCAGGCATATCTGCAAGCCACTTCTCTCAAACGAACCAAGCATTTCCGTGTCAAAGGGAAGCCCACACCAAGATTTATCGGCCCCCTTCGAGATCACTCCAAGATTTAACAACCCCCTCTGAGATCACTATGAGACGAAGAGAAGACAGTTACCAGCTGGAGTTGCCACCTGAGTTACCTGATGTGCACAACGCTTTCCATGCATCACAACCCCGGAAGTGTTTGCAACTCCTTAACTTGCCGATCTCTACGAGGGCATTGACCACCAAGCCATCGACCCCTAGCCCAATCTAACCTACCGCAAGCTACCCGTTAGCAACCTGGATCAAGAAGAGCGTCATACACGAAGCCACACCATCAAGTACTTCAAGCTCAGTGGAGCACTACACGGAAGCAGAAGCAACATGAGGACTTGGACTACCCCAGATCCAAGTTTCCGTACTCCTTTCCGCGCCTAGTCTGGGAATCTCGGGGACGAGATTCTTGTAAGGGGGCTAGGTCTGTCACACCCTGATTTTCGTGCCACTACACTTAAGCTAACAATCATGATAAAATGTGGTTTGACAAAAACTTTTTAGTGTTTTGGACCTTGCCTTGATTGGTTTTTGTCTGTTGGTTGCAAGTGCTCTAAAAATAAAATAAATCCTCCAACTCTTATACTCCTTCTCCTTGATCCAAAAGCCTTTCCCAATGATCATGCCATGTGTATAGGACATAAAAATAATTTCTTGCAAAAAAAATTTGGCCAAATAGTATTTTCAAAAATTAGTTTTTCAAAACCCCCTGAATTGAGGTTTGCACTATAAGTACTTAATTAAGGGCAGTAAAAATATTTCCAAAAATATATTTGAATCCTATTAGATATAGGATACCCAGAAACCACAAAAATATAATTTTAAAAGTTATTTTCCTATTTTATTTAAAAGCTTTTTCTTAAGTCCATAAATGGTCTTTAATAGGGAAAAATTATTTTATTGTTCTAAAAATATTTGACAAAAATCAGGGAAACACAATGGGAATATATTTCCCATATATAAGAGTTTCAACACATGGTCATGTTCAAAATATTGGACAAAACCTCCCAAAACCATTTCTGCCAATTTCAAGGATTTGAAATATTTCTACAGGAAATATTTTCATAAAAATCCATGAAAATTCCATCATGTCACAAATGCCATATTTGGTGATCTTGCCAAGCCTCATGTCTTGTAGAACAAGATAACATCATCAAATCCCCTCAAAACCATTTCTGTCCATTTTGAAGTTTGAGCAACTTTACATTGCCAAATAATCCCAAATGTTCTCAAACCTTGTGAACATTCTCAAATGTTCTAATTATACATCTAAGCCAAGTGGCACAAGTTGGGGAACAAGTTAACTTGATCAAAGGGCCCCAAAACCCTTCCTGTCCAGAACCAAATTTGAACAACTCTACATTGGAAACTATCTCCTTTTGATCTCAACTTTCGTGGACATATTCAGAATCTCAAATGATGACACTACACCAAGTGGTGCACCAAGGAGAAGAGTTCAGCTTAGCTAGATCTAAGCAAGTCCATTTCTGTTGATTTCTAGGGTTTACAAAAGTTGCATTGGCAACTTTGCCCAAATGGACTCAACCTTGGTGGAACCTATTATTATCTCATTCCATTTGACCCTGTCAATCCTCACGACAAGAGGAGTTCATCTTCTTTCCCAAACCAGCAACAAACACCTTCTCCCATTTGACTAAAACCCCTGTTTTGACCACTTCCACTCTTCTCCATGGCCTCAACTTTTTACCACAGCCCCTCAGAGTCCCCTTGCACCTCCAGTAACTCTTCCCTGGCCTCAACTCAATGATTGAAGGGTGAAACATCCCCATTTACCCTTCTGGACAGCAGCATTCTTCTCCTTTCTCTACTCCCTCCTCACTCCAGTGGATCTCCAGGGCATCCAATGCCCCTCCCCACTTGTTTACTTCTCCCTAGCGCTACCAGACATGAGTGGGCACGCCCCTGCCCCTTAAACAATGCCATGGCAGCCAAAGGCACGCTTTGGAGCGCGTTACAGAGCGCTCCAGCACTGTAGCCACCCCCTTCCAACCGCCTCCGGCCACCTCGGGCCTCCCCAGCACGCCCGACGATGCGCCTCACCATCTGCTACACGCCACGCCTCTGTCCCCCTCCTTCTTCTCCCTCCTCTCGCCCCAGCTCGCATGCGCACCGGCCGCCCGAGAGCTCCAATGGGCAGCCTCACGCGTGTGATGCCTCTGACCCGTCCCCGCTCCCTCTCTTCCTTCCTGGCACCCTACTTGACTCCCATGAATGCCATAGACAGCCCCGAGCCTCCTCCCGTGGCCACTGCGGCCATTTTCACGGGTGCCCGTAGGCCACGTCCACGGTGAGCCACGACCTCGCTATATAAGGCCGCCTGAGGCCTCTCTCTGGAGCCCTTTCGCCCTCTCTCCCTCCCGTACGTCACCTAGACCCAGCGAACCCTCTCGTCGAGCCCTCCATCGCTCCCCATGGCCGGGGCCGAGCCGCTGGACTCCGCCTAAATTCACGCCCACCAATCCTCCTCCCCTCTAGACCACTCCAGCGCCCCCTCACCACCACCGCCGACTCTCCTCGCACTTCATTCCCTCCTCGCCGCGTCTGCCACGCAGTCCCAAACCTCGCCGATGGCCTCCTCTGCGGCCACCCAAGCCATCGCTGCTGCAGCCCTCCACGGCATGCGTGCAGCACATGGATGGGTGCGGAGTGGCCACCTGAGCACGCCGGTGGGCGGAGCGTCGCCGGAGACGCTCTGTAGCCCCGGCAATCGCCGACGGGAGCCGCTCCTCCCCGCGGCAAGAGCGCGCGCGGGAGGTTGAAGGCGACCTGCAGCTGGGCCCCGCGCGTCAGCGACCGAGTGGGCGGGCCCCACTGTTTAAGTGGAGACAGCTTCCGCAATGACGCCTTCGACGTCGCCCTGTCGCCCGCATGGACGAGCCGCTGGGCCGGCCCAGTGCGTTGCCCCGCTATGTCTCGCCCAGTGCACGCTGTCACCGCCCAGATCCAGCCCGTTTGGGTAAAAACCTTGTTCCGTTTTCTTTTCTGTACAACTTGTAAAATCTCCCAAATATTCATATCACCTCCAAATTGGATGATTCAAATTTTTGGTAACTCATAAAATCATGCTCTACCTGTTGGTGTAACATGCACATTTTTCCAGAATACTTTCTTTCACACATATTTCACAAAACCCCATTTCCCTATTTAAGTGATGGACTTTGGAAAATCACAGAGAGATCAAATTTGATCCAAATGCCATGATTCAAATTTCCAGATGCTTCTAAGTTCATAACTTAGTTTATGAACATTTTTCTTAATACTTTCTGTGCCACACAATATAATGAGCCATTTCTTCATATTTGTCAACTTTGCAAATTCATAGGAAATTCATTTAAACTCCAAATCCAGTGAAACCAACTCCTAGATGCTTCTAAAATCATGGTTTGTTAAATGGGTGCCTTTTCTCATTTTTCAAAAATATATTTCTGTACACTTCTTGCAAATCTATAAACCCCTTGATTCCATCATATTGAAATGTTCAGAAATAACCACTCATCCAATTCCAATGAAACCACTCTTGTTATTCTTCATATAACAAGAGATATCCCATAAAAGTCAAATCCATATTTTTAGAGCGCTTTTATTTTCTGCCTTGTTGTGTTGCTTATTGTGATCGTTTCTGGCGTTAGTTGACGAAGTAGACGGAGTGCTTGGAGAAGTATCAGAAGATTTCAAGACTCTGAAGAATCAGGCAAGCAGCCCTTGACCATGTCTATGAAACCCTTTTTATGCATGTCATATAGCACCATATTGTTGTTGCAACGGAATCATGATAAGGTGGTAACCACTTTGATGGTTTTCCACCGTTACTTCCTCGTTGATACTTGCATTGTGCATGACCCTACCTTCTTATGAGGGTTATGCCGGTGGGAGTAGATAGGATGCTAAAGTAGATGCTACGCAAAAAGGGACGGGTATATGCATGGTGAAGGAGACAAAGTATTTTCAAAAGACTTTTCGAAAACCCCGTCGGGTGCCACTTATGCCCGAGGGAGATGATGAGATGGGTAACCACTTGATGACGAAGTGGTGTACCGAGACAAGTGTGTGTTGTTTTCGAAAATGGATTAGATTTAAGATTTGTCGACTGTCCCAACCTTACATGCGCAACCACTCTACCCTTGTATGGGAAAGGGCATTATTAATTACCTAGGCCGATACTTGCTTGGAGCCCGCATTACTAGTGACGGGGGAGAGTTGGTGCTCTCTCTTGGGATGGGGTCGTGCCAGGTAGGGCGGCCATGACTGTTTTCACAGGGCACCAGATACACCATTGTGTCCCCTCTCGGATGTTACAATCTCGAGTGAGTCCCGTATGATGTACATCGTGAGGATACGGAACAACGAGTGGACTCCTTGTGGGTGTCTTCTAGGGAAAGATAGTGATCGGGTGCTTACCCCGGGTACTTGAGGTATCGCGGGTCGTGGATGACATGGAATTTCCCCGGATCTTGTGGGTAAAGTGTGCAACCTCTGCAGAGTGTAAAACTATTCGAATAGCCGTGTCCACGGTCAAGGACAGTTGGGCGGTGCTTCTTAAACTACGTCCAGAGCTTCACAAACCAGTGTGTGTGTTTGGATAATTGGGGAGAACTACTTGGGTCAAGTCAAGGGACTTGACATGATTGAGTTGGGTTGATGCCCTCTCTATTTATGTTGATATCTGTAACATGTCCTCATGGTTACTAGAATTCTCATGATGCATGTCTTACAAGTTGTTGAACATGTCATTGCACTCAAAACTAGCTTTCCGCAAAAATTTACCTATATCATGTATTATTACATCTTGGACCAAAACATGGGTTGCTTGCGAGTACATTCAAAGTACTCATTGTCTTGCCACTGGTTATTTTATTGGCTAGGCATGAGAGACAATATATATTGAAGAGTTCTTTGGTGACGATCGTGCGAGCTAGGACGCTTTCCCAGCCAGAATGCCTATAGGGTTAAGGCAGATGGCATGGGTCCAAGTTGTTATTGAAGATTTCCGCTGCGATGATACACTCAAGACTTGACCATAATGGTCCTACTTGTGTAAAATGGTATGTATGGGTGTAAGATTCTTGTTATTCAGCTTCTGTGTGTTCAGTGAGCATTGATCTCTGGGATCACTGTACACCTGCATTCGGTGATCTCAACTTATGAGTCGGGGTCCCCACAAGTTATTAGCTAGACGGCTTCTTCTCTCTTTTTGGATCTCAATACAATGTCCCCCCCCCCCTCTATTGTGGAGATCTATTCGATGTAAACTCTTTTTGCGGTGTGTTTGTCGATATCCAATGAATTGTGGGCTTATGATCAAGTTTATCTATGAGAAAAATTTGAATCTTCTCTGAATTCTTTTATGTATGATTGAGTTATCTTTGCAAGTCTCTTTGAATTATCAGTTTGGTTTGGCATACTAGATAGATCTTTCTTTCCATGGGAGAAGTGCTTAGCTTTGGGTTCAATCTTGCGGTGTCCTTACCCAGTGACAGAAAGGGTTGCAAGGCATGTATTGTATTGTTGCCATCGAGGATAAAAAGATGGGGTTTATATCATATTGCATGAGTTTATCCCTCTACATCATGTCATCTTTCTTAAAGCGTTACTCTGTTCTTATGAACTTAATACTCTAGTGAAAAAAATATGCCCTAGAGGCAATAATAAAGGTATTATTTATTTCCTCATATCATGATAAATGTTTATTATTCATGCTAGAATTGTATTAACTGGAAACATGGTAAATGTGTGAATACATAGACAAACTTAATGTCACTAGTATGCCTGTACTTGACTAGCTCATTAATCAAAGATGGTTATGTTTCCTAACCATAGACATGTGTTGTCATTTCATTAAAGAGATCACATCATTAGGAGAATGATGTGATTGACTTGACCCATTCCGTTAGCCTAGCACTTGATCGTTTAGTATGCTGCTATTGCTTTCTTCATGACTTATACAAAGTTCCTACAACTATGAGATTATGCAACTCCCGTTTACCGGAGGAACACTTTGTGTGCTACCAAACGTCACAATGTAACTTGGTGATTATAAAGGAGCTCTACAGGTGTCTCCAAAGGTAGATGTTGAGTTGGCGTATTTCGAGATTAGGTTTTGTCACTCCGATTGTCGGAGAGGTATCTCTGGGCCCTCTCGGTAATGCACATCACTATAAGCCTTGCAAGCAATGTGACCAATGAGTTGGTTACAGAATGATGCATTACGTAACGAGTAAAGAGACTCGCCGGTAACGAGATTGAACTAGGTATTGGATACCAACGATCGAATCTCGGGCAAGTAACATACCGATGACAAAGGGAACAACGTATGTTGTTATGCGGTTTGACCGATAAAGATCTTCGTAGAATATGTAGGAGCCAATATGAGCATCCAGGTTCCGCTATTGGTTATTGACCAGAAACAGTTCTAGGTCATGTCTACATAGTTCTCAAACCCGTAGGGTCCGCATGCTTAATGTTACGATGACAATTGTATTATGAGTTTATAACTTTTGATGTACCGAAGTTTGTTCGGAGTCCCGGATGTGATCACGGACATGACGAGGAGTCTTGAAATGGTCGAGACATAAAGATTGATATATTGGAAGACTATATTTGGATATCGGAATCGTTCCGTGTGAAATCGGGATTTTACCGGAGTACCGGGGGGTTACCGGAACCCCCCCCCCCGGGGGGGGTTAATGGGCCTACATGGGCCATAAGGGAGAAGAGGAGGGCCGGCCAGGGCAGGCCGCGCGCCCCCTTCCCCCTAGTCCGAATAGGACAAGGAAGGGGGGGGCGCCCCCCTTTCCTCTTTCCCCCTTCCCCCTTCCTTCTCCAACAAGGCAAGAGGGGGGAGTCCTACTCCCAGTGGGAGTAGGACTCCTCCAGGCGCACCCCTAGGGGGCGGGCCGCACCTCCCCCCTCCCTCCATTATATACGGGGCCGGGGGGCACCTCTAAACACACAAGTTGATCTTCGTAGGTAAGAACGGTTCTTGCTCAGCCCGTAGCAGCCACGTAAAATTTGCAACAACAAAGTAGAGGACGTCTAACTTGTTTTTGCAAGGCATGTTGTGATGTGATATGGTCAAGGCGTGATGCTATATTTTATTATATGAGATGATCATGTTTTGTAACCGAAGTTATCGGCAACTAGCAGGAGCCATATGGTTGTCGCTTTATTGTATGAAATGCAAACGCCCTGTAATTGCTTTACTTTATCACTAAGCGGTAGCGATATTCGTAGAAGCAATAGATGGCGCAACGACAACGATGCTACGATGGAGATCAAGGTGTCGCGCCGGTGACGATGGTGATCACGACGGTGCTTCGGAGATGGAGATCACAAGCACAAGATGATGATGGCCATATCATATCACTTATATTGATTGCATGTGATGTTTATCCTTTATGCATCTTATCTTGCTTTGATTGACGGTAGCATTTTAAGATGATCTCTCACTAAATTATCAAGAAGTGTTCTCCCTGAGTATGCACCGTTGCGAAAGTTCTTCGTGCTGAGACACCACATGATGATCGGGTGTGATAGGCTCTACGTTCAAATACAACGGGTGCAAAACAGTTGCACACGCGGAATACTCAGGTTAAACTTGACGAGCCTAGCATATACAGATATGGCCTCGGAACACGGAGACCGAAAGGTCGAACGTGAATCGTATAGTAGATATGATCAACATAGTGATGTTCACCATTGAAACTACTCCATCTCACGTGATGATTGGACATGGTTTAGTTGATTTGGATCACGTGATCACTTAGATGACTAGAGATATGTCTGTCTAAGTGGGAGTTCTTAAGTAATATGATTAATTGAACTTAAATTTATCATGAACTTAGTACCTGATAGTATTTTTCTTGTCTATGTTTGTTGTAGATAGATGGCTCGTGTTGTTGTTCCGTTGAATTTTAATGCGTTCCTTGAGAAAGCTAAGTTGAAAGATGATGGTAGCAATTACACGGACTGGGTCCGTAACCTGAGGATTATCCTCATTGCTGCACAGAAGAATTACGTCCTATAAGCACCGCTGGGTGCCAGGCCTGCTGCAGATGCAACTGACGATGTTAAGAACGTCTGGCAGAGCAAAGCTGATGACTACTCGATAGTTCAGTGTGCCATGCTTTACGGCTTGGAACCGGGTCTTCAACGACATTTTGAACGTCATGGAGCATATGAGATGTTCTAGGAGTTGAAGTTAATATTTCAAGCAAATGCCCGGATTGAGAGATATGAAGTCTCCAATAAGTTCTATAGCTGTAAGATGGAGGAGAATAGTTCTGTCAGTGAACACATACTCAAAATGCCTGGGTATAATAATCACTTGATTCAACTGGGAGTTAATCGTCCTGATGATAGTGTCATTGACAGAATTATTCAATCACTGCCACCAAGCTACAAGAGCTTCATGATGAACTATAATATGCAAGGGATGGACAAGACTATCCCTGAGCTCTTCGCAATGCTAAAGGCTGCGGAGATAGAAATCAAGAAGGTGCATCAAGTGTTGATGGTCAATAAGACCACCAGTTTCAAGAGAAAGGGCAAAGGGAAGAAGAAGGGGTACTTCAAGAAGAACAGCAAACAAGTTGCTGCTCAAGAGAAGAAACCCAAGTCTGGACCTAAGCCTGAGACTGAGTTCTTCTACTGCAAGCAGACTGGACACTGGAAGCGGAACTGCCCCAAGTATTTGGCGGATAAGAAGGATGGCAAAGTGAACAAAGGTATATGTGATGTACATGTTATTGATGTGTACCTTACTAATGCTCGCGGTAGTACCTGGGTATTTGATACTAGTTCTGTTGCTAATATTAGCAACTCGAAACAGGGACTACAGATTAGGCGAAGATTGGCTAAGGACGAGGTGACGATGCGCGTGGGAAATGGTTCCAAAGTCGATGTGATCGCGGTCGGCACGCTACCTCTACATCTACCATCGGGATTAGTTTTAGACCTAAATAATTGTTATTTGGTGCCAGCGTTGAGCATGAACATTATATCTGGATCTTGTTTGATGTGTGACGGTTATTCATTTAAATCAGAGAATAATGGTTGTTCTATTTATATGAGTAATATCTTTTATGGTCATGCACACTTACAGAGTGGTCTATTTTTATTAAATCTCGATAGTAGTGATACACATATTCATAATGTTGAAACCAAAAGATGCAGAGTTGATAATGATAGTGCGACTTATTTGTGGCACTGCCGTTTAGGTCATATCGGTGTAAAGCACATGAAGAAACTCCATACTGATGGACTTTTGGAATCACTTGATTATGAATCACTTGGTACTTGCGAACCGTGCCTCATGGGCAAGATGACTAAAACGTCGTTCTCCAGAACTATGGGGCGAGCGCCTGATTTGTTGGAAATCATACATACTGATGTATGTGGTCTAATGAATATTGAGGCTCGCGGCGGGTATCGTCATTTTCTCACCTTCACAGATGATTTGAGCAGATATGGGTATATCTACTTGATGAAACACAAGTCTGAAACATTTGAAAAGTTCAAAGAATATCAGAGTGAAGTGGAAAATCATCGTAACAAGAAAATAAAATTTCTACGATCTGATCGTGGAGGAGAATATTTGAGTTACGAGTTTGGTTTACATTTGAAACAATGCGGAATAGTTTCACAACTCACGCCACCCGGAACACCACAATGAAATGGTGTGTCCGAATGTCGTAATCGTACTTTACTGGTATGGTACGATCTATCATGTCTCTTACTGATTTACCGCTATCGTTTTGGGGTTATGCTTTAGAGACGGACGCATTCACGTTAAATAGGGCACCATCAAAATCCGTTGAGACGACGCCTTATGAACTGTGGTTTGGCAAGAAACCAAAGTTGTCGTTTCTTAAAGTTCGGGGCTGCGATGCTTATGTGAAGAAACTTCAACCAGATAAGCTCGAACCCAAATCAGAGAAATGTGTCTTCATAGGATACCCAAAAGAGACTATTGGGTACACCTTCTATCACAGATCTGAGGGCAAGATTTTCGTTGCTAAATTCGGATCCTTTTTAGAGAAGGAGTTTCTCTCGAAAGAAGTGAGTGGAAGGAAAGTAGAACTTGATGAGGTAACTGTACCTGCTCCCTTATTGGAAAGTAGTTCATCACAAGAACCGGTTCCTGTGATAACTACACCAATTAGTGAGGAAGCTAATGATATTGATCATGAAACTTCAAATCAAGTTTCTACTGAACCTCGTAGGTCTACCAGAGTAAGATCCGCACCAGAGTGATACGGTAATCCTATTCTGGAAGTCATGTTACTTGACCATGGCGAACCTACGAACTATGAGGAAGCGATGATGAGCCCAGATTCCGCAAACTGGCTTGAAGCCATGAAATCTAAGATAGGATCCATGTATGAGAACAAAGCATGGACTTTGGTTGACTTGCCCGATGATCGGCAGGCCATTGAGAATAAATGGATCTTCAAGAAGAAGACTAACGTTGATGGTAATATAACTGTCTACAAAGCTCGACTTGTTGCAAAAGGTTTTCGACAAGTTCAAGGGGTTGACTACGATGAGACTTTCTCACCCGTAGCGATGCTTAAGTCTGTCCGAATCATGTTAGCAATTGCCACATTTTATGATTATGAAATTTGGCAAATGGATGTAAAAACAGCATTCCTGAATGGTTTTCTGGAAGAAGAGTTGTATATGATGCAACCGGAAGGTTTTGTCGATCCAAAAGGTGCTAACAAAGTGTGCAAGCTCCAGCGATCCATTTATGGACTGGTGCAAGCATCTCAGAGTTGGAATAAACGCTTTGATAGTGTGATCAAAGCATATGGTTTTATACAAACTTTTGGAGAAGCATGTATTTACAAGAAAGTGAGTGGGATCTCTGTGGCATTTCTGATATTATATGTAGATGACATATTGTTAATTGGAAATGATATAGGATTTCTGGATAGCATAAAGGGATACTTGAATAAAAGTTTTTCAATGAAAGACCTCGGTGAAGCTGCTTACATATTAGGCATCAAGATCTATAGAGATAGATCAAGACGCTTAATTGAAATTTCACAAAGCACATACCTTGATAAAGTTTTGAAAAAGTTCAAAATGGATCAGGCTAAGAAAGGGTTCTTGCCTGTATTGCAAGGTGTGAAGTTGAGTCAGACTCAATGCCCGACCACAGCAGAAGATAGAGAGAAAATGAAAGATGTTCCCTATGCTTCAGCCATAGGCTCTATCATCTATGCAATGCTGTGTACCAGAGCTGATGTATGCTTAGCAATAAGTTTAGCAGGGAGGTACCAAAGTAATACAGGAGTGGATCACTGGACAGCGGTCAAGAACATCCTGAAATACCTGAAAAGGACTAAGGATATGTTTCTCATTTATGGAGGTGACAAAGAGCTATTCGTAAATGGTTACGTCGATGCAAGCTTTGACACTGATCCGGACGATTCTAAATCGCAAACCGGATACGTGTTTTTATTAAACGGTGGAGCTCTAAGTTGGTGCAGTTCTAAACAAAGCGTCGTGGCGGGATCTACATGTGAAGTGAAATACATAGCTGCTTCAAAAGCAGCAAATGAAGGAGTCTGGATGAAGGAGTTCATTTCTGATCTAGGTGTCATACCTAGTGCATCAGGATCAATGAAGATCTTCTGTGACAATACTGGTGCAATTGCCTTGGCAAAGGAATCCAGATTTCACAAGAGGACCAAGCACATCAAGAGACGCTTCAATTCCATCCGGGACCAATTCCAGGTGGGAGACATAGAGATTTGCAAGATACATGCGGATCTGAATGTAGCAGACCCGTTGACTAAGCCTCTTCCATGAACAAACATGATCAGCACCAAGACTCCATGGATGTTAGAATCATTACTGTATAATCTAGATTATTGACTCTAATGCAAGTGGGAGACTGAAGGAAATATGCCCTAGAGGCAATAATAAAGTTATTATTTATTTCCTCATATCATGATAAATGTTTATTATTCATGCTAGAATTGTATTAACCGGAAACATGATACATGTGTGAATACATGGACAAACTTAATGTCACTAGTATGCCTCTACATGACTAGCTCATTAATCAAAGATGGTTATGTTTCCTAACCATAGACATGTGTTGTCATTTGATTAAAGAGATCACATCATTAGGAGAATGATGTGATTGAATTGACCCATTCCATTAGCCTAGCACTTGATCATTTAGTATGCTGCTATTGCTTTCTTCATGACTTATACAAAGTTCCTACAACTATGAGATTATGCAACTCCCGTTTACCGGAGGAACACTTTGTGTGCTACCAAACGTCACAACGTAACTGGGTGATTATAAAGGAGCTCTACAGGTGTCTCCAAAGGTAGATGTTGAGTTGGCGTATTTCGAGATTAGGTTTTGTCACTTCGATTGTCGGAGAGGTATCTCTGGGCCCTCTCGGTAATGCACATCACTATAAGCCTTGCAAGCAATGTGACCAGTGAGTTGGTTACGGAATGATGCATTACGTAACGAGTAAAGGGACTTGTCGGTAACGAGATTGAACTAGGTATTGGATACCAACGATCGAATCTCGGGCAAGTAACATACCGATGACAAAGGGAACAACGTATGTTGTTATGCGGTTTGACCGATAAAGATCTTCGTAGAATATGTAGGAGCCAATATGAGCATCCAGGTTCCGCTATTGGTTATTGACCAGAAACAGTTCTAGGTCATGTCTACATAGTTCTCGAACCCGTAGGGTCCGCACGCTTAACGTTACGATGACAGTTTTATCATGAGTTTATAACTTTTGATGTACTAAAGTTTGTTCGGAGTCCCGGATGTGATCAAGGACATGACGAGGAGTCTTGAAATGGTCGAGACATAAAGATTGATATATTGGAAGCCTATATTTGGATATCGGAATCGTTCCGTGTGAAATCGGGATTTTACCGGAGTACCGGGGGGTTACCGGAACCCCCCCCCCCCGGGGGGGGGGGGGGTTAATGGGCCTACATGGGCCATAAGGGAGAAGAGGAGGGCCGGCCAGGGCAGGCCGCACGCCCCCTCCCCCCTAGTCTGAATAGGACAAGGAAGGGGGGGGCGGCGCCCCCCTTTCCTCTTTCCTCCTTCCCCCTTCCTTCTCCAACAAGGCAAGAGGGGGGAGTCCTACTCCCGGTGGGAGTAGGACTCGTCCAGGCGCACCCCTAGGGGGCGGGCCGCACCTCCCCCCTCCCTCCTTTATATACGGGGGCAGGGGGCACCTCTAGACACACAAGTTGATCTTCGTGATCGTTCCTTAGCCGTGTGTGGTGCCCCCTCCACCATATTCCACCTCGGTCATATCGTTGCGATGCTTAGGCGAAGCCCTGCATCGGTATAACATCATCATCATCACCACGCCATTGTGCTGACGGAACTCATCCCCGACACCCTGCTGGATCGGAGTCCGGGGATCGTCATCGAGCTGAACGTGTGCTGAACTCGGAGGTGTCGTACGTTCGGTGCTTGGATCGGTCGGATCGTGAAGACGTACGACTACATCAACCGCGTTGTCATAATGCTTCCACTTTCGGTCTACGAGGGTACTTGGACACACTCTCCCCTCTCGTTGCTATGCATCACCATGATCTTGCGTGTGCGTAGGAAATTTTTTGAAGTTACTACATTCCCCAACATCTAGATGCATGCTGGATAGCGGTCGATGTGTGGAGTAATAGTAGTAGATGCAGGCAGGAGTCGGTCTACTTGTTACGGACGTGATGCCTATATACATGATCATGCCTAGATAATCTCATAATTATTCGCTTTTCTATCAATTGCTCGACAGTTATTTGTCCACCCACCGTAATACTTATGCTATCTTGAGAGAAGCCACTAGTGAAACCTATGGCCCCCGGGTCTATCTTTCATCATATTAGCTTTCAGTCTACTTTTATTTGCATCTTTACTTTTTGCATTTATATTATAAAATACCAAAAATATATTTATCTTATCATACTATCTCTATCAGATCTCACTTTCGCAAGTGGCCGTGAAGGGATTGACAACCCCTTTATTGCGTTGGTTGCGAGTTCTTTGTTTGTTTGTATAGGTGCGTGGGACTTTTGAGGAGCCTCCTACTGGATTGATACCTTGGTTCTCAAAAATTGAGGGAAATAGTTACGCTACTATTGCTGCATCACCTTTTCCTCTTCAAGGAAAACCAACGCAAGCTCAAGACGTAACAGTGCCCGAGGGTCCCACAAGCTAAGGGGCATGCCTTGGGCGGCGCCCCTAAGCTTGTGGCTCCCTCGACCACTCTTGGTCCATCCCCGATGCTCCGTGGGTCTCTTCTGGTCCATAAAAATCATCAGTTCGGGCTAGTTCTGTTGAAAATAGTGTCAATCCGGGTTAGTTCCATTCTAAACATACCAAAACCATATAAGATTGTTATAAAAATGACATGAATACTTCATAAATTATAGATACGTTGAAGATGTATCAATGGGAGGGCATGTCCCTGAGGGGCGTCCAGGGGAGGACAATGGCGCACGTCCCGCCCGCCTGCGCGCTGTCATTTTCGATGCAAGCGTGGCCGAAATTTGGGCCGGGAATGGGTCCAAAGCGGACTAAAAAAACATTGGTCTGTTTGCTCCCACGCGTTGGGCTGCCTATTTTGTCTATTTACCCCCATATTGACGTGGCCGGATGATTTGGGGTGGTGTGTTGGAGTTGCCCTAACTCACAACCCCAAGTGGTTCGGCCGCGTTCCTTTGGGGTAAACTGTCAGGACCCCGATCCTAAGTCACACCGATCTAGCATGTAACACATCATATCACTTTGTGGCCTCACGCACGGTATTCCCACGGGTGCCACCTTACCTGGCCCGGGACCATTTGCGCCTTTTGGCTCACGTATATGATAGTGCCGCTAGCATCCATCTGACAAAGAACCCGGGCTGACATGGCTAGTCATGAACCCAAAGTGGCACTAACTTACAGGGACAGGCATACATGACCTAGCAATGAACGTGTCGGTCATCAGCGAGTGAATCCAGGATGTAGCACTGGGCTAGCAGGACTCCGTTGAACCGGGCTGTAGCGGGCTAACAAGACTCCGGAGTTCATCGCGTGACATTTCCCCGAGGGGACAGACACAGGAATGAAGAAGGACACATGCCGGCCAACCTAAGTGTTCCGGAGCAGTAGCAAGCTACCATGGCTCAATGGAAACACAAGGAGACATTTCTCGGTAAGAGAGGCTACTAAGGATAAACAACTAGATAGTCGGATCCCACACATACCAAGCATTTAAATAACATACACACAATATGCACGATATGTGCAAATACAAGATGGCATCACAACATGACTCTAAACTCAAGCATTTTATTCAGTAGGCTCCGAGGAGCGAGATATTACAAACATGAGTCTCATGACCCAACATTCAGAGCATACAAGTCAAAGCACAAGCGGAAGCTTAACATGTCTGAGTACAGACATCTACAAATGAAAAAGGCTAAGAAGCCTGGCTATCTACCAGATCCTGCCGAGGGCACAAGATCATAGCTAAGGTAACAAGCTAAATGTCGAAGTCCACGCGGAACTACTAGCGAGACTGAAGTCTCTCTGCAAAAATGTAAAATAGGCAAACGTGAGTACAAATGTACCCAGCAAGACTTACATCAGAACTAACTACATATGCATCATTATCAACAAAGGGGGTGGTGGGGTTTAACTGCAGCAAGCCAGCTTTGACTCGGTGGCTATCCTGAACTACGACTGCAAGTAACTCTTTTGAGGTGGCGCACATGAGTCCACATATTCACCATATCAATACACCACTATGAATCCGCTCCCGTCTCCCTACGAGAACACCATCCATAGCACTCACGCTTATCTTGTGTATTTTAGAGTATCCACTTTCACTTGTCTATGAACTGTACAGGCAACCCAGAAGTCCTTTACCGCGAACACGGCTATTCGAATAGATAACGTTAACCCTGCAGGGGTGTACTTCTTCACACACGCTCTCACCACTTACCGCCGTTTACACGACATGTACTCGGCAACCTTCAAGCGGAAGCCCAGCGAGGGTGTCGGCCACGACCTGACTAACCACACAAGTCTCTCGTCTAGGTTTATCGCCTATTTGGGTTCCATCCGCAAGGAGATCCGGCCGGGGTGTCGCTCACGGCCCCAAACGATGTGAGCAGGGTTCCCAAGCCCACCATCCGGGTGCCACTTGGTACACCGTGCCACTGTGCCTAGTCTGTCCCAAGCCCACCTGTACCGGGTGCCACTTGGTAGACTACTAGCACTACCTACAAACACCAGAAACTAGTTGCAACTCCTGGACAGAGATCAAGTTGATTAATAAGCCGAGAGGGGCCGAGTTGTCACGACCGGTTTTCCGGGTAATAAATTTCCAGACAAGACCATCGTGCTCATCAGCCCCAGGATTACTGTTAGCTGATGAGGCTCCAACTTGATACAGAAATTCCAAGCAGAAAACAAAATATGTAGTACAAGGCCATTCTGGCCTGTGAGTACAACAAATGGTTTCTAGTGGTTGATGGCGGAAGCGGGTTGTGAAACATCAGTGTCTATGGGACTCCATTTCCCACGGGAACAGCTGACCAGGTTAACTCCTATCTTTGCGAGGTTGCTATCTCCATTACTTAGGTTCCGGGGCTGTCATCGCGTCGCTCCTCTTCGTGCAAGAAAATCTGGCCAAGACAATAGCCAGGGACAAGCCAGTGAGTACTTTGAATGTACTCGCAAACATTATGGACACAGGTATAATATAACAATGATGTGCTGAAAATATTTTATGCTCATGACGTCAGTCACAAAAGATAAATAAATCTCTGATGCATGCAAGCAAGTTATTTATAAAATTGCAATAACATAGTAGTATTAAAATTTATGAAATAAATAACAAGCAAAGCCACAGTCGGGCGTCTTAGCGACACCACATAAAGGGCTTTAAAAGAAATGCCACAGTCGGGCGTCTAAGCGACACCACATAAAGGGCTTTAAAAGAAATGCCACAGT
>NC_041387.1:415047992-415054610 GCF_002162155.2 Triticum dicoccoides
CGTCTGAGCGACACCACATAAAGGGCTTTAAAATAAATGCCACAGTCGGGCGTCTGAGCGACACCACATAAAGGGCTTTAAAAGAAATGCCACAGTCGGGCGTCTGAGCGACACCACATAAAGGGCTTTAAAAGAAATGCCACAGTCGGGCATCTGAGCGACACCACATAAAGGTCTTTAAAAGAAATGCCACAGTCGGGCGTCTGAGCGACACCACACAAAGGGCTTTAAAATAAACAATCATAGTGAATATCCCGGAGGTAGAACCATCCCAGAGATACTCGATAATAACAATAATATCACGGGTTAGTCAACAATAATAATAATCATAGTTATCACAAGTCACAAGTAGTAATTCCATTTCTGGTTAACAGTTTCACCTCCGAAGACCGACACTAAGACCGACACTTGACCCATCCCAGACTGTAATCCTTAACCATGGACACGGCTATTCGAATAGGTTTAATCTCTGCAGAGGGTGTACTCTTTACCCACGAGTAATGGATTTCTTTAGTCCATCGGGACTAATTCCGTCTATGGTCTTTTTGTTGAAAACACACCTAACTTGCACACACCAGCTTATCTCACACGTGTCTGGAATCACCCACGACACCTGTTAAGCAAACTCTAAGTGGGGAGGCTACAACTTCGCGTAGCATGGGATCAAATTTATATCGCGCGCTCTAAGGGGTGGCCTCCCCTCTCGGTCCCAACCGGAAACACCCATGCCCCCAGACCAGGAGGCCTGCCTACCAGCTACAACCGGTATCTTCCACCATGGCCTCTCTGTACGGTGTGTGCTAGAAAGAGGTTGACAACTTACTGAACCGTACTCTACTTGCTATAGAGACGAGTGGTAGTACGAAACAAGTATGGGGGTTACTAGCACAAGACTCGATCTACGGTCGACTCAGGAGGTTTAAGTATTCCCTGCATGATTAGCATGACGAATATATTTCAACCAACAGAGTCACCGCTCATATCACCTTGCCATGCCATACCAGACATAACCGTCCCGACGGAGACCGGCGACAAACTCATGCCTACCCAAGGCAGAGGTTTTCCCGGGTTCCTGCCGGTATGCATGCAAGGCACATGAGGGTGATTTTCATCACAAGTGTGTCCATTTCCAACAGCATGGAAATCAATAACATGCACCCATGCATATGATCATATCACATGAAATAACAAGTTTCTCCAAAGTGAGGTGATGTTATGAACGTGTCATCGAACACACAAAAATATTATGCCGGGGTTCAGAATGCTTGCCTTCAATGTGTGGAAAGGCAGGGTGCACTCCAAAACTTGAAACATTTCTCCTCTCTTCAAAAAATCCTATTTTAGCAATATAAAAGAATTAACACACAAAATAAAAACAGCACAAAAATTTGTTCCGAATTTTTTTCAAATAAATCTTAAAATAAACTAGACCAAATTTGAGGAAGATAGGAAAAAGAATCAACTCATTTGGAGTTATAATTAAAAAGTTATAGCCAGTCAAAGTTCTGGTCAAATCTGTTTTTAAAATAAAAGTATAAAAGAAAACGCTTCAGATAGAATACGCTTTCGGTGCAGGGTAAACGTACTCGCGAGTTTTACGCTTCCACTTATCCAGCGTGGACGGCGCGCGTCTCACTGACAGTGGGCCCGCCTGGCCCACTGGTCAGGTTTGACTGGTCTATTTCTCCCTCCTCTTCCTTTGCCCGAACAGAGGCGGGGCAACGGCGGTCGTCGCCGGCGAACAGTGGCTCCCCGCGGGTTCCAGAGGGTCTGGGTGGATCCGCGACTCCAGTGCGGTCCTCCAGGTGGTCGCCAGGCCGGTGGGGCCGGAGGGAGCTGCCGGCGGCGAGCTTCGCGGTGGAGGAGGCTTCGGGTGGATAGTGAGTTTGGGGCTGCGGCGGTCTCTGACCAAAATCGAGCGTGGGGTTGTACTCACGAGAGGGTGGGAGAGCTCTTGGTGGAGAGAGTGGAGAGGGGGAGGCACTGGTGGCGACAGAATCGGCCGAAACTTGGCGGCGGCCGAACCGGCCGAACTCGGGGAAGAAGGCCTTCCCTGGTCGATTGGCTGCCACTGGGGGCTTCCTGGAGACCGCTTGAGGCTACCTTCATGCGGAGATGAGCTCGGGGCTCCTTAAATAGGCGAGGCAAGGCGGTTCCGCGGCGGCCGTGGATAAGCTCTCTGGCGAACCGCCTCTCTGTAGCTAGGGCGACGTGGCAGCGACGAGGGCTAGCAGACACGCTTGCGGATGAGCTCGCACTGCTCCAGGGGCCAGGTGGCGAGCGGGAGAGGCTTGGGCGGCGCTGCCCGTGGCAGAGGCGCACTGCCGACGCCGGCGTGCCGCCAAAAGTGCTCTGGCGGTGGCGCTGTAGGGCGCCAGGGCGGGCTGTCGTGTTGTGGCGAGGCGGGGAGTGCGTGGCGAGGTCCTGCCGTTTGGGCCAAGACAGGGGCGCGACGCGGCGGCTCGTGTGCGCGGCTGCAATTTGCGCGCTCTGGGCGCGCCCAGCGCACGCACACCAGATGCTCGGCGAAATTCCATGGCACTCCAGAGCGCTTGGTTGGAGCTGGGAGTTAGCAGGTCTAGGCTATGGCTTGCAAGGAGATCAATGGACAAGCTTAAGGGGTCAGAGGATCAGGTTCACACTGCTAACTAAAATCCATGCCAAATCTGACCATGCACTCCAGGTGTTTGACAAAATGCCACAGGCACTTAGGCAAGTCTTGGAGTGGTCAAAAACTCCAGATCAGTGTCTCCTTAGATGCAAGAGAGACTGGTGAGGTTATTTGGACAAAAGGGGAAACTTGCTAGTGCAAGTTTTGCAAAACTACATTTCTGGACAGGAAATAAATAACATTATTTCATGAACCAAAATTAATCCAATGGGTGCATGCTCCTGGGTTTAGGGGTTTGGTAGGGCTGTCTACAAGTAGGAGAAAACACAAGATCTTTGGAGCAAAATTAAATAGGGTTGCAGTAGAAATCACAAGGCTGGACCAGAATGAAAAAGAGGATGATTCACTCAATTTTTTCAAAGAACATAAATAGGTTTTTGCACAAAGTGGAATAATATGCTCCTACTGACCTCCCCTAATTTTGGTAGAAGTTTTAAATAAATATTTAAATAGGTTGTAGTGTAAAATTGCCCACTGGACCAGATTTGAAAACTTGGTGTAGAACTCAAAATATCCAATGAATGAAATATATTATTGCACAAAATCGATTTAGAGACATCACATGATATCTCCAAACCTTGGTGAAATTTTTAGTTAAATATATCAAATGGTTGTAGTTCAAAAAGAGGTCCAAATTTTAAAACAAGTCATTTAATGAATAAAGCTCAGGGTGAAATAATTTTATAGATAAATCTCCTGATTGAGAGATGTTTTTTTAAATGAGAGGGAAAATAAGTCCAATATATTTTGGAAGGATCCACTTGGGAAAAATTTCTTAATATTAAAAGAAAAGTTTTGAAATCAACAGAGATATACTTGCATGCAAAAATTTTAAACTCTTGGCAAAATTTTAATAACTAAAACCTGGTTAAATTTTTGGGGTGTTACAATACTACCCCCCTTAAGAAAAATCTCATCCTCGAGATTTGCTAAGAGCCATTGTGAAAAACAAAAGTTCCATATGCGTTCGAGCGGTTGTGAGACTGCTGCCGTGGTGCTGCGTGAATAAAAATAATAATAATCCACGTAGTGAGGGGATAAATGATGCAGCAATTCAGTAAAAAGAAAACTCATACTAGGATCTTTCGCGGTTACACAAGTTAATCACGAAGAAAAATTACTCATACCAGTAGAAACTAAATACTCGACTCGTCGCACAAATTTGGGGTACCATGCATAAGATACATGCAAATATAAATGCTGCAAAAACAAATACAGTAGTGACGTCTAAAATGAAAACGTTAACTGGGTGGGGTCCTGATAAAATGTCTCTGGTAAAGGGATACACTCCTCTTCTATCGGAGGAAGTGGATTGACCAGTCGATGTATGCGTCTCTCCGGGTCGGTCCTCAGTGGTCTGCCGATGGCAATCTGAGGATTCAGATCAGTGAGATTCTGGAGATAATCCATCACTCGTTGGTTCAAATGCTCTTGAGCGATGATGTACTGGATAAGGTTGGCTAGCACTGGGTCTCTCTCAATGCGTCCACCGGGAAAAGATGTTACTTCTCCGGGTGCTGCACGGCTCGGAAAGTAATAATATCCTCGTTCGCGGGCATAAGGTACTGCAGATCGAAGGCGAGCAATCGCTTCTTTCGCAACAGCTTCTATGGCCAAGTGCGGGGTTGGCATAGATTTCCCCACGAAGGAAACTTCCGTTGGATCTTGATTGGAGTCTACGGGAGGAATGTGTACTGCTTCCCAATATTCCGAGGTGGAAGGGGTGATTCTCGATTTGAACAGCTCGTACTGGGGTGGCTGGGTAGAACCCATGGTACTGCGGGTAAAATCCCACAATATTTTGACAAAGCTACCTGGGGTTGCATCTGGGGTTCTCAAATGAATGCTAGGGCTCGGCATGACAGGAAAAAGTTGTGAGTGTGGTGCACAAGGTGAGGGTTGCTGGGTAAGGTCACAAGGTGGCCTTTATATAGCAATGGAGCCGGATCGTTTTACCGTGGTGAAAGGTAATAAATTTGCCAGCTTAGCTCCAAAGGTCAGGTCAGTGTCAGAGATACACATATCTCATAAAGAGACATGTTACTATGGTTGTCGTCGGGTTGGTTTTGGTAGTTGTGCCCGGAAAATGTGCAACTATGCGCTGACAAAGAAAATACGCAAGGCTACATTAAAGCAGAGGCACAACGACAGGCTGCGTTAATATACATGGTCGCACGATTACAACGCGAGGATACACTGAAACTCAGTGCTACTCATACGGCTTAGTCTACCTCGTTTATGTCTAAACGGGCGTGCCTCGTGGATGTCGAGGCTTCTCCACGTGTCTCACTGCCGGGATTAGTCGGAGATGGCGGAGGAACTGCAGGGTCGGGGTAGTGATGATGACCATCGCGGGGATTGTTAGCCACAACCCCGTTGGAGTGTGCTCCCAAAAGGCGACGAAGCACTTCTGGGGTCATCAAAGCATCTCGGCTGATGGCTGGAGCTGATCTCGGGGTCTCGATCGGTTGTCCAAACAGCACGACTGGGTTGTCGGCGTTGGGCTCGTTTTCTTCTCTTGTCGGGGCTCGACGAACCAGCTCTCCACGAGCTGCAATTAAATCAATAGTGATTTGATCGCACAGTTCCTCTAGTGCACTTACATAGCGCACCAGGTGCAACAATGCAGGATCTGTCTCGTGATCTCCGTTGGCAACTTGGGGTGGTCTACCATACCCTTCACGTCTGGGGTAGTATTGGAACGAGCGACAGTTAACTCTGGGCGACAAGTGCCTGAGATGAACTATAGCTTCTCGAGCGGCTAGCTGGATGGCTTGTGGCTCGAAGGATGTTGTTCTTTCGGTGAACCTGTAGGGGTGCTCGGGTGCTATACCCCTACCGTAGATGTGCACAGTGGCCCAGAATTGGTGGTCCTCACCGCTCATGGGTCCTTGGTACACAACATATTCTGGTGGCTCCTCTAACGCATAGGCACGACGGGTGAGGTTTGCGAGGATGGTCACAAAACCTCCAAGGTTGGTTGCTGTGGTTTCATTGTGCACGACAGGGCCAGGCATTGTAGCTTGGTTTGGGGTAGCGGCTGTGCTGTGCTGGGTTGAGACTAGCGTGCCCTTTTATAGGAAAAAGGGGACGGAGTCTTCTTCCGCACGCTTGCGAATGAGGCGCCTTGGGTGCTGGTCACTGGTGTGCGATCGACAGGCTAGGCTGATAGGTTGGGCACCGACTGCCAAAAGTGTCGGGATTACTGTGTGGCTATCTTGCACGAGAAGCTTGGCTGGGGTTTGGCTAAGGTCTAGTGGGTTGGTTTCCCTAAGTTTTTCGACCTGGCTAAGATAGGATTAGCCAATGGTCAGCCTGGCTCTGATACCAAGTCTGTCACGACCGGTTTTCCGGGTAATAAATTTCCAGAAAAGACCATAATGCTCATCAGCCCCAGGATTACTGTTAGCTGATGAGGCTCCAACTTGATACAGAAATTCCAAGCAGAAAACAAAATATGTAGTACAAGGCCATTCTGGCCTGTGAGTACAACAAATGGTTTCTAGTGGTTGATGGCGGAAGCGGGTTGTGAAACATCAGTGTCTATGGGACTCCATTTCCCACGGGAACAGCTGACCAGGTTAACTCCTATCTTCACGAGGCTGCTATCTCCATTACTTAGGTTCCGGGGCTGTCATCGCGTCGCTCCTCTTCGTGCAAGAAAATCTGGCCAAGACAATAGCCAGGGACAAGCCAGTGAGTACTTTGAATGTACTCGCAAACATTATGAACACAGGTATAATATAACAATGATGTGCTGAAAATATTTTATGCTCATGACGTCAGTCACAAAAGATAAATAAATCTCTGATGCGTGCAAGCAAGTTATTTATAAAATTGCAATAACATAGTAGTATTAAAATTTATGAAATAAATAACAAGCAAAGCCACAGTCGGGCGTCTTAGCGACACCACATAAAGGGCTTTAAAAGAAATGCCACAGTCGG